>NC_083775.1:7962925-8262925 GCF_963514075.1 Conger conger | reverse complement strand
ATTATGAGCGATACTCTTTATCGTGTCCGGTAGGCCTATTCTGAAAAGTAGATGTAAAGTTTTGACTTACGCATTGTTTCAGCTCCGAAGCCTGACGATCGAGGTTGAGTTGGAACATCTGAAAGTTTTTTTGGTCCCAAGTAACAGTGTCACATTTGCCATTAATAAAGAGCTCTTTTATATGGTTTATGACTTCGTGGATGAAGAAGACGCGTTCTTCAGCCTGTACAGGAGAAATCGTGTTGGCATTTAGTTCAATGTGAGATTCGGGAATATTGCTATTTAAACGTGATTCTGAGCGTAGGCTTTTCAGATCATCAGTTTTTTTTTCCGTTTTCATGTTACGTAAAACTAAAAAAGACACATGTGGAAATGAAATCAATTTCGTAAATACGTCCACATTTTTGAATAAATAGAAATTCAAATGTCATGAATGCTTAAATTAGGCCTGTGTACAGAAACATGTCATGTAATGTCAGTGTTGGACATGGCATGACAGATGTGCTCTTGAAAAGCCGTCAGGAGAAATTCGAACCGGATTCAGAATAGTTTGATGCAAACATACAAAAGAGATTTAAAAAAGTGAATATAATCATATAATCTTAAAACAATACCTGCATATTTTCAGAATGTTCGTAGAGCCTGTTCAGGACTTGAGCACTGGTTTTTCGTTGTGTATTTCCATCGCCCTTCAGAAGAAAACATGTGTAATCTCAGAAACAGCAATGGGACATTACAATAATGGGCGAGAAGATAATATGTTTACATGTTAACACTCCGCCCGAAAAAAGGTCCGTGAACACAGGACAATATGAAAAAAATCAGGTTCCTCTTGTCGAGAAGTTTTGTCTAATGTCTTGATATTGTAAGTCTGTCATGAATAATTTTTAATCGATACTTACCATCTGTTCAAGCAGTTGTATGGAGTGATAACTGATCACTTTGAAATTGCTTTGAGAGCCTTTTTCTCGAGGCTGCATCCAGGTGCACCCTTGAGCAAAGCTCCAGCTCAAGAGCGTCAGAGTGCAGTACATCCCAACGGCCTTTAGGTGCATTATTGTGCTTTCGTTTAGGGAAACCAACGGCGGCGAGCGAAGTGGAGTTGCTTTGTGTTTGAGCGAAGATCCGAGCCGAACCGAGGCGATCCGATAATAATCCAGGTAAGCGATCTGTGTCTTGCTTGCTCCTCTCGAGTGTTGATGTTTTCTGAGCCCTTCTTCCACATCGCGCCGGTTGATAAACGGCCTCCATGAGTGATGTTCAAAAAGTGAAATTGCAGCAGGTAGAAGTTCCCTGGCGGTTTCAGGTCTTGATTACCTGGTATTTCGCTTTTACGCTATGAATGGGATTTGATAACCTATACAGTCGGACGAAAGATCGGACGTCTTGAAAACCATTTGTCCTGACTTTGGAGTTTCTAAAGCGTCATTAATATGTTGTTTTTTCTGACCATTTTATTGGTTACAAGTAAACTGCGGTAAGAGTAGCAGCAGACATTGCTCATTAGATCTGGCGTTTTTTTAAATTTTATTTACCTCCCGCGCAAACTATTGGCGACATGAATATTTTTGGATAAAATAAATCAATATGTTTGTATTTTTTATGGGGTGGTGTGCCACACTATATATGATATACGTATGAGATCAGACATATACTGTAGGTTCAGTAAGCAATTCAGTAACTTTTCGAATTTATTTCTCAATTGAATTAAATTCGAAATGATAGGACATGACTTTCAGTTCATCACTTCAGGAATCTCTGTCCTCATCAGACATGTGCTTGACTGTATCTGCATTTTTCCATGATATACAAGTAACTGTTTTCAAGCATTGTAAAAACTTTATTCACAAACATTGTTGCTGTTGTGATGGGAATGACACCGTATATGGGACAGGTATATTTTGTATCAAAATAAATTAACTGGTGTATTTATGGTACATTTTGTAGTAAATGTAATGAAAAGAAAAGAAAGGATATAAAAGTACCCACTGACCAGCAGGGTCGCCTCTGAGCCCAAATGTAACAAAAGTCCTGATAACTGAAGCTCTGCCTTAAGAGATCTACACAAAGAAGATGAAAGACATGGGAAGGGTTGAGTGAAATAGTATGCTTGCTTGATTTATATACTTAAGACATTTGGATTTGTGATTCAAAGATTAATATGAGACAAAATTACGGACAACCAGCCTTGAGAATCTGCTGTTTTTTCCAGTTATGTTTCGATCTGGTAATTGTGGTTTCCGGGGAAGGCCTTGATTTAATCCTGGTGTTCAAGACACTGTTCTTGAAATAATCCTGAAATATGGGGACATTATAATCCTTAAATATGGAAACATTATAATCATTGAGTTTGGGGACATTATAATCCTGGAATATGGGGACAGCCTATGCCATCACTGGTCTACCGCCATGTTTAACCGTGGGCCACAGGCGTTGTGGGCTGGCAGTTTATGATGGCTTCCTCCCACTTTCTCCAAACAACCAAATTCAACTTTTTGTTTTCTTTCAGGCAAAGCCAGGTAAGATCATCCTTTGTCACAATTTGGAATTTCTGGTTGAATTCCTGATGGAATTCCTTGGGTGCTCCTTGGGAATTTCCTCAGCATGCAGCCATTCATATTATCGTGCCGTGTTGTGGTGGAATGCTACGTCGACGAGTCCGGTGTGGACCTTTTGAGGGGTCTCTAAGGTTTGTGTGTATGCTGTGTTTACAAAATACCTGTAGGCCTTTAAATGGTTATATCTTTCTGGTTTATGGTTACAATGGCTGTTAAATGCATCAGCTCAGGTGAATATGGGAAAAGCTTGAGCAAAGATTAAAATATGTGGGGGGGTTCTAGTCCCCCTAACAGACACCTGGGACAACAGGTGAGTTAAATCTCTGGCCAGGTGCTGGCATTAATCAGTCAGTAGCAGACACCTGGGACAGCAGGTGAGTTAAATCTCTGGCCAGTTGCTGGCATTAATCAGTCAGTGGCAGCAGCCTTGTTACCAGCAGTACTAGTGGCCTTGAGGCCCACATTTGAGCATCCCTGCTGTACAGGGTTACCTGTCGACATCACCAGTGACATCATTAGCAGTGACATCACAGCACTGAGAGTAAAGACTTGGCTATATACACTACATGGAGGGCCCCAGAACAGACTTAACATTTTTGTGCGACGAAACCACAACCCTGAAATACAGGCAAATTGTGACATCTTCATAAAATGTAAAACAGCGAGA
This sequence comes from Conger conger, assembly GCF_963514075.1. NCBI lineage: Eukaryota > Metazoa > Chordata > Actinopteri > Anguilliformes > Congridae > Conger > Conger conger. The sequence continues at coordinate 8,259,700 of NC_083775.1, read as the reverse complement.
ATTCTCAGAATAGAAACATTTTATTAAATTGCATAAACATTTCAAAAATAACACTTTTGTGTTCTTGTTAGTATTATATTCACAATATCAGGCCTTGTTTGCTTTTTTCTTTCAGTACCATTAAAAATTGGTGCATGTTTAAAGTAAGACATCTACATAAATAAGTTCATATTTATAAATAAATAGAAAATAAATGAAAACATGTAAATAAATAAGTACACATGTATAAATACATAGAAAATTAAATTAAAACATTTGTATAAATAAGTCCACATTAATAAATGAATCGAAATTTCATGATTACATATATTTGATGCAACACAGGATATGTTTAACAGTTATACCGAAACGCGCAATCCTTTTTGCGCCTATGTTGCAGTGCTGGGAGTGTCCATTGGTTCTTTTACGTTTTCTGTAAATCAATGTCTTTGCCTCCAGGACTATTTTTCCATGCTGGCCAGGATATCAAGTCTTCGTAAATGTGTGAGGACTTCGGCTCTGACTGCCTCCCAGTCATCAGTGCTGTAGTTCTGCGAACAAAAGAACGTGTTCATTCAGACTAACATATGTGATCATGTTTAATTGGGCCTACATCTGTAACATAGGGAGTGAGCAGTATCTGTGTTCACCCCATAAAACCATGTATCTGCATCAGGGTCTAGATAGAAACCTGGAACTGGCATCATGGAACAGTGTAAACTATAAGTTTTGTACACAACAGAAAATTCCAGTTTTAAATGCATATGTTTAGTCAGGGAACTGGCAACATGGCAATCTTATCAAGCAATGAATCAACAAACAAATAAATGAGCAATCCAGTTAATATTGAGTGCAAATTGTTGGTTTAATGTTATTGAAAACGGATTTGTGTCGTCATTCTTACCTTGCTTTCCAGGAGCATTCTCTTGAAATATGTTTTTATTTTCTTAAACGAACTTGCGTGAGATCCCCGGGACTTGAGTGTCCTTATCTGTGCAGCCAAAAAAACAAATATATATATGCATATAAAAATCAGGAAAACCTGTTGAGTCACTGTTATTTGAATGTTTAATTGACAACTATACATAATTTATGCCGATTATCAGCGGTACTCTTTATCGTGTCCTGTTGGCCTATTCTGAAAATTCGATGTACAGTTTCGACTTACGCATTGTTTCAGCTCCGAAGCCTGACGATCTAGGTTGAGTTGGAACATCTGAAAGTTTTTTTTGTCCCAAGTAACAGTGTCACATTTTCCATTAATAAAGAGCTCTTTTATATTGTTTATGACTTCGTGGATGAAAAATACGCGTTCTTCAGCCTGTACAGGAGAAATCGTGTTGGCATTTAGTTCAATGTGAGATTCAGGAATATTGCTATTTAAACGTAATTCTGAGCGTGTGCTTCTCAGATCATCATTTTTTTTCTATATTTTTACTTGGAACTAAAAAGGATACATGTTTAAATGCAATCAATTTCGTAAATTCGTCCACATTTTAAAATAAATAGAAATGAAAATGTTATGAATGCATAAATTAGGCCAATATACAGAAACATGTCATGTAATGTCAGTGCTGGACATGGCAGGACAGATTGAAAAGCCCTCATGAGAAATTCGCACAGGATTCAGAATAGTTTGATGCAGACATACAAAAGAGATTTAAAAAAGTGAATGTAATCATATAATCTTAAAACAATACCTGCATATTTTCAGCATGTTCGTAGAGCCTGTTCAGGATTGGAGCACTGGTTTTTCGTTGTGTATTTCCATCGCCCTTCAGAAGAAAACGTATAATTTCAGAAACAGCAATGGGACATTTCAATTATGGGCGAGAAGATAATACGTTTACATGTTAACACGAAAAAAGGTCAATGAACACAGGACAATATTCCAAAAATAAGGTTCTCTTGTCGAAAAGTTTTGTCTAATGTCTTGATATTGTAAGTCTGTCATGAATAATTTTTAATCGATACTTACCATCTGTTCAAGCAGTTGTATGGAGTGATAGCTGACCACTTTGAAATTGCTTTGAGAGCCTTTTTCTCGAGGCTGCATCCAGGTGCACCCTTGAGCAAAGCTCCAGCTCAAGAGCGTCAGAGTGCAGTACATCCCAACGGCCTTTAGGTGCATTATTGTGCTTTCGTTTAGGGAAACCAACGGCGGCGCCGAGCGAAGTGGAGTTGCTTTGTGTTTGAGCGAAGATCCGAGCCGAACCGAGGCGATACGATAATAATCCAGGTAAGCGATCTGTGTCTTGCTTGCTTCTCTCGAGTCTTGATGTTTTCTGAGCCCTTATTCCACATCGCGCCGGTTGATAAACGGCCTCCATGAGTGATGTTCAAAAAGTGAAATTGCAGCAGGTAGAAGTTCCCTGGCGGTTTCAGGTCTTGATTACCTGGTATTTCGCTTTTACGGTATGAATGGGATTTGATAACCTTTACAGTCGGACGAAAGATCGGACGACATTTGTCCTGACTTTGGAGTTTCTAAAGCGTCATTAAAATGTTGTTTTTTCTGACCATTTTATTGATTTCAAGTAAACTGCGGTAAGAGTAGCAGCAGACATTGCTCATTAGATCTGGCGTTTTTTTTTTTTTTATTTACCTCCCGCGCAAACTATTGGCGACATGAATATTTTTGGAAAAAATAAAAAATATGTTTATATTTTTCATGGGGTGGTGTGCCACACTATATATGATATACGTTTGAGATCAGACATATACTGTAGGTTCAGTAAGCAATTCAGTAACTTTTGGAATTTATTTCTCAATTGAATTAAATTCGAAATGACAGGACATGACTTTCAGTTCATCACTTCAGGAATCTCTGTCCTCATCAGACATGTGCTTGACTGTATCTGCATTTTTCCATGATAGACAAGTAACTGTTTTCAAGCATTGTAAAAACTTTATTTACAAACATTGTTGCTGTTGTGATGGGAATGACACCATATATGGGACAGGTATATTTTGTATCAAAATAAATTAACTGGTGTATTTATGGTACATTTAGTAGTAAATGTAATGAAAAGAAAAGAAAGGATATAAAAGTACCCACTGACCTGCAGGGTCGCCTCTGAGCCCAAACGTAATGAATGTCCTGATAACTGAAGCTCTGCCTCAAGAGATCTACACAAAGAAAATGAAATATATGGGAAGGGTTGAGTGAAATAGTATACTTGCTTGATTAATATACTTAAGACATTTGGATTTGTGATTCAAAGATTAATATGAGACAAAATGACTGACAACCAGCCTTGAGAATCAGCTGTTTTTTCCAGTTATGTTTCGATCTGGTAATTGTGGTTTCCGGGGAAGGCCTTGATTTAATCCTGGTGTTCATGACACTGTTCTTGAAATAATGCTGAAATATGGGGACATTATAATCCTTAAATATGGGGACATTATAATAATTGAGTTTGGGGACATTAGAATCCTGGAATATGGGGACAGCCTATGCCATCACAGGTCTACCGCCATGTTTAACCTTTAGCCACAGGCGTTGTGGGCTGGCAGTTTATGATGGCTTCCTCCCACTTTCTCCAAACAACCAAATTCAACTTTTGTTTTCTTTCAGTCAAAGCCAGGTAAAATCATCCTTTGTCACAATTTGGAATTTCTGGTTGAATTCCTGATGGAATCCCTTGGGTGCTCCCTGGGAATTTCCTCAGCATGCAGCCATTCATAGTATCGTGCCGAATTGTGGTGGAATGCTACGTCGAGGAGAGGATGTGCTCTCCTGTAGTCCGGTGTGGACCTTTTGAGGGGTCTCTAAGGTTCATGTGTACGATGTGTTTACATAATACCTGTAGGCCTTTAAATGGTTATATCTTTCTGGTTTATGGTTACAATGGCTGTTAAATGCATCAGCTCAGGTGAATATGTGAAAAGCTTGAGCAAAGATTGAAATGTGAGGGGGGGTTCTAGTCCCCCTAACAGACACCTGGGACAGCAGGTGAGTTAAATCTCTGGCCAGTTGCTGGCATTAATCAGTCAGTGGCAGCAGCCTTGTTACCAGCAGTATTACTGGCCTTGAGCCCCACATTTGAGCATCCCTGCGGTACAGGGTTACCTGTCGACATCACCAGTGACATCATTAGCAGTGACATCACAGCACTGAGAGTAAAGACTTGGCTATATACACTACATGGAGAGCCCCAGAACAGACTTAACATTTTTGTGCGACAATACCACAACCCTGAAATACATGCAAATTGTAGCATCTTCACAAAATGTAAAACAGCGAGAAATCTCAGAATATAAACATTTTATTAAATTGCATGAACATTTCAAAAATAACACTTCTGTTTTCTTGTTAGTATTACATTCACAATAACAGGCTTTGTTTGCTTTTTTCTTTCAGTACCATTAAAAATAGGTGCATGTTTAAAGTAAGACATCTACATAAATAAGTCCATATTCATAAATAAATAGAAAATAAATTAAAACATGTAAATAAATAAGTACACATGTATAAATACATAGAAAAGTAAGTTAAAACATTTGTATAAATAAGTCCACATTCATAAATAAATAGAAATTTCATGAATACATATATTTGATGCAACACAGGATATGTTTAACAGTTATACAGAAACGCGCAATCCTTTTTGCGCCTATGTTGCAGTGCTGGGAGTGTCCATTGGTTCTTTTACGCTTTCTGTAAATCAATGTCTTTGCCTCCAGGACTATTTTTCCATGCTGGCCAGGATATGAAGTCTTCGTAAATGTGTGAGGACTTCGGCTCTGACTGCCTCCCAGTCATCAGTGCTGTAGTTCTGCGAACAAAAGAACGTGTTCATTCAGACTAACATATGTGATCATGTTTAATTGGGCCTACATCTGTAACATAGGGATTGAGCAGTATCTGTGTTCACCCCATAAAACCATGTATCTGCATCAGGGTCTAGATAGAAACCTGGAACTGGCATCATGGAACAGTGTGAACTATAAGTTTTGTACACAACAGAAAATTCCAGTTTTAAATGCATATGTTTAGTCAGGGAACTGGCAACGTGGCAATCTTATCAAGCAATGAATCAACAAACAAATAAATGAGCAATCCAGTTAATATTGAGTGCAAATTGTTGGTTTAATGTTATTGAAAACGGATTTGTATCGTCATTCTTACCTTGCTTTCCAGGAGCATTCTCTTGAAATATGTTTTTATTTTCTTAAACGAACTTGCGTGAGATCCCCGGGACTTGAGTGTCCTTATCTGTGCAGCCAAAAAAACAAATATATATATATATATATATATACATATAAAAATCAGGAAAACCTGTTGAGTCACTGTTATTTGAATGTTTAATTGAAAAGTATACATAATTTACGCCGATTATGAGCGATACTCTTTATCGTGTCCGGTAGGCCTATTCTGAAAAGTAGATGTAAAGTTTTGACTTACGCATTGTTTCAGCTCCGAAGCCTGACGATCGAGGTTGAGTTGGAACATCTGAAAGTTTTTTTGGTCCCAAGTAACAGTGTCACATTTGCCATTAATAAAGAGCTCTTTTATATTGTTTATGACTTCGTGGATGAAGAAGACGCGTTCTTCAGCCTGTACAGGAGAAATCGTGTTGGCATTTAGTTCAATGTGAGATTCGGGAATATTGCTATTTAAACGTGATTCTGAGCGTAGGCTTTTCAGATCATCAGTTTTTTTTTTCGTTTTCATGTTACTTAAAACTAAAAAAGATACATGTTGAAATGAAATCAATTTCGTAAATACGTCCACGTTTTTGAATAAATAGAAATTCAAATGTCATGAATGCTTAAATTAGGCCTGTGTACAGAAACATGTCATGTAATGTCAGTGTTGGACATGGCATGACAGATGTGCTCTTGAAAAGCCGTCAGGAGAAATTCGAACCGGATTCAGAATAGTTTGATGCAAACATACAAAAGAGATTTAAAAAAGTGAATATAATCAGATAATCTTAAAACAATACCTGCATATTTTCAGAATGTTCGTAGAGCCTGTTCAGGACTTGAGCACTGGTTTTTCGTTGTGTATTTCCATCGCCCTTCAGAAGAAAACATGTGTAATCTCAGAAACAGCAATGGGACATTACAATTATGGGCGAGAAGATACTATGTTTATATGTTAACACTCCCCCCGAAAAAAGGTCCATGAACACAGGACAATATTCCCAAAATAAGGTTCCTCTTGTCGAGAAGTTTTGTCTAATGTCTTGATATTGTAAGTCTGTCATGAATAATTTTTAATCGATACTTACCATCTGTTCAAGCAGTTGTATGGAGTGATAGCTGACCACTTTGAAATTGCTTTGAGAGCGTTTTTCTCGAGGCTGCATCCAGGCGCACCCTTGAGCAAAGCTCCAGCTCAAGAGCGTCAGAGTGCAGTACATCCCAACGGCCTTTAGGTGCATTATTGTGCTTTCGTTTAGGGAAACCAACGGCGGCGCCGAGCGAAGCGGAGTTGCTTTGTGTTTGAGCGAAGATCCGAGGCGAACCGAGGCGATACGATAATAATCCAGGTAAACGATTTGTGTCTTGCTTGCTCCTCTCGAGTCTTGATGTTTTCTGAGCCCTTCTTCCACATCGCGCCGGTTGATAAAGGCCTCCATGAGTGATGTTCAAAAAGTGAAATTGCAGCAGGTAGAAGTTCCCTGGCGGTTCAGGTCTTGCATACCTTGTTTTCGCTTTTACGGTATGAATGGAATGTGATAACCTGTACAGCCGGACGAAAGATCGGACGTCTTGAAAACCATTTCTCCTGACGTTGGAGTTTCTAAAGCATCGTTAATATGTTATTTTTTCTGACAATTATATTGATTACAAGTAAACTGCGGTAAGAGTAGCAGCAGAAATGGCGAATTAGATCTGGCGTTTTTTTTGTTTTATTTACCTCCCACGGAAACGATTGGCGACATGAATATTTTTGAAACAAATAAATGAATATGTTTATATTTTTTATGGGGTGGTGTGCCACACTATATACGATATGCGTATGAGATCAGACACATTCTGTAGGTTCAGTAAGCAATTCAGTAACTTTTCGAATTTATTTCTCAATTTAATTAAATTCCAAATGACAGGACATGACTTTCAGGTCATCACTTCAGGAATATCTGTCCTCATCAGACATGTGCTTGACTGTATCTGCATTTTTCAATGATAGACAAGTAACTTTTTTCAAGCATCGAAAAAACTTCATTTACGAACATTGTTGCTGTTGTGATGGGAATGACACCATATATTGGACAGGTATATTTTGTATGAAAATCAATTAACTGGTGTATTTATGGTACATTTTGTAGTAAATGTAATGAAAAGAAAAGAAAGGATATAAAAGTACCTACTGAACAGCGGGGTCGCCTCTGATCCCAAACGTAACGAATGTCCTGATAACTGAAGCTCTGTCTTATTTCAGGAAATGTACACAAAGAAGATGAAATATATGGGAAGGGTTGAGTGAAATAGTATACTTGCTTGTTTAATATACTTATGACATTTGAATTTGTCATTCAAAGATGACGATGAGACAAAAGTACAGACAACCAGCCTTGAGAATCAGCAGTTTTTTCCAGTTATGTTTCGATATGGTAATTGTGGTTTCCGGGGAAGGCTTTGATTTAATCCTGGTGTTCATGACATTGTTCTTGAAATAATCCTGGAATATGGGGACATTATAATCATTGAGTTTGGGGACATTATAATAATTGAGTTTGGGGACATTAGAATCCTGGAATATGGGGACAGCCTATGCCATCACAGGTCTACCGCCATGTTTAACCATTAGCCACAGGCGTTGTGGGCTGGCAGTTTATGATGGCTTCCTCCCACTTTCTCCAAACAACCAAATTCAACTTTTGTTTTCTTTCAGTCAAAGCCAGGTAAAATCATCCTTTGTCACAATTTGGAATTTCTGGTTGAATTCCTGATGGAATCCCTTGGGTGCTCCCTGGGAATTTCCTCAGCATGCAGCCATTCATAGTATCGTGCCGAGTTGTGGTGGAATGCTACGTCGAGGAGAGGATGTGCTCTCCTGTAGTCCGGTGTGGACCTTTTGAGGGGTCTCTAAGGTTCATGTGTACGATGTGTTTACATAATACCTGTAGGCCTTTAAATGGTTATATCTTTCTGGTTTATGGTTACAATGGCTGTTAAATGCATCAGCTCAGGTGAATATGTGAAAAGCTTGAGCAAAGATTGAAATGTGAGGGGGGGTTCTAGTCCCCCTAACAGACACCTGGGACAGCAGGTGAGTTAAATCTCTGGCCAGTTGCTGGCATTAATCAGTCAGTGGCAGCAGCCTTGTTACCAGCAGTATTACTGGCCTTGAGCCCCACATTTGAGCATCCCTGCGGTACAGGGTTACCTGTCGACATCACCAGTGACATCATTAGCAGTGACATCACAGCACTGAGAGTAAAGACTTGGCTATATACACTACATGGAGAGCCCCAGAACAGACTTAACATTTTTGTGCGACAATACCACAACCCTGAAATACATGCAAATTGTAACATCTTCACAAAATGTAAAACAGCGAGAAATCTCAGAATATAAACATTTTATTAAATTGCATAAACATTTCAAAAATAACACTTCTGTTTTCTTGTTAGTATTACATTCACAATATCAGGCTTTGTTTGCTTTTTTCTTTCAGTACCATTAAAAATAGGTGCATGTTTAAAGTAAGACATCTACATAAAGAAGTCCATATTCATAAATAAATAGAAAATAAATTAAAACATGTAAATAAATAAGTACACATGTATAAATACATAGAAAAGTAAGTTAAAACATTTGTATAAATAAGTCCACATTCATAAATAAATTGAAATTTCATGAATACATATATTTGATGCAACACAGGATATGTTTAACAGTTATACCGAAACGCGCAATCCTTTTTGCGCCTATGTTGCAGTGCTGGGAGTGTCCATTGGTTCTTGTACGCTTTCTGTAAATCAATGTCTTTGCCTCCAGGACTATTTTTCCATGCTGGCCAGGATATCAAGTCTTCGTAAATGTGTGAGGACTTCGGCTCTGACTGCCTCCCAGTCATCAGTGCTGTAGTTCTGCAAACAAAAGAACGTGTTCATTCAGACTAACATATGTGATCATGTTTAATTGGGCCTACATCTGTAACATAGGGAGTGAGCAGTATCTGTGTTCACCCCATAATCTGCATCAGGGTCAAGATACAAACCTGGAACTGGCTTCATGGAACAGTGTAAACTATAAGTTTTGTACACAACAGAAAATTCCAGTTTTAAATGCATATGTTTAGTCAGGGAACTGGCGACATGGCAATCTTATCAAGCAATGATTCAAATAAACAAACAAATAAATGAGCCATCCAGTTAATATTGAGTGCAAATTGTTGGTTTAATGTTATTGAAAACGGATTTGTATCGTCATTCTTACCTTGCTTTCCAAGAGCATTCTCTTGAAATATGTTTTTATTTTCTTAAACGAACTTGCGTGAGATTCCCAGGACTTGAGTATCCTTATCTGTGCAGACAAAAAATAAAATAAAATAAATAAAAACCTGATGAGTCACTGTAATTTAAATGTTTAATTGACAACTATACATAATTTACGCCGATTATCAGCGGTACTCTTTATCGTGTCCTTTAGGCCTATTCTGAAAAGAAGATGTAAAGTTTTGACTTACGCATTGTTTCAGCTCCGAAGCCTGACGATCGAGGTTGAGTTGGAACATCTGAAAGTTTTTTTTGTCCCAAGTAACAGCGTCACATTTGCCATTAATAAAGAGCTCTTTTATATTGTTTATGACTTCGTGGATGAAGAAGACGCGTTCTTCAGCCTGTACAGGAGAAATCGTGTTGGCATTTAGTTCAATGTGAGGTTCGGGAATATCGCTATTTAAACGTGATTCTGAGCGTAGGCTTTTCAGATCATCAGTTTTTTTTCCCCATTTTCATATTACTTAGAAAAAAAAAGATACATGTTGAAATGAAATCAATTTCGTAAATACGTCCACATTTTTGAATGAATAGAAATTAAAATGTTATGAATGCTTAAATTAGTCCTGTACACAGAAACATGTCATGTAATGTCAGTGTTGGACATGGCATGACAGATGTGCTCTTGAAGAGCCGTCAGGAGAAATTCGAACCGGATTCAGAATAGTTTGATGCAAACATACAAAAGAGATTTAAAAATGTTAATATTATCGTATGATCTTAAAACAATACCTGCATATTTTCAGCATGTTCGTAGAGCCTGTTCAGGACTTGAGCACTGGTTTTTCGTTGTGTATTTCCATCGCCCTTCAGAACAAAACATGTGTAATCTCAGAAACAGCAATGGGACATTACAATTATGGGCGAGAAGATACTATGTTTATATGTTAACACTCCCCCCGAAAAAAGGTCCATGAACACAGGACAATATTCCCAAAATAAGGTTCCTCTTGTCGAGAAGTTTTGTCTAATGTCTTGATATTGTAAGTCTGTCATGAATAATTTTTAATCGATACTTACCATCTGTTCAAGCAGTTGTATGGAGTGATAGCTGACCACTTTGAAATTGCTTTGAGAGCCTTTTTCTCGAGGCTGCATCCAGGTGCACCCTTGAGCAAAGCTCCAGCTCAAGAGCGTCAGAGTGCAATACATCCCAACGGCCTTTAGGTGCATCATTGTGCTTTCGTTTAGGGAAACCAACGGCGGCGCCGAGCGAAGTGGAGTTGCTTTGTGTTTGAGCGAGGCGAGGCGATAATAGTCCAGGTAAGCGATCAGTGTCTTGCTTGCTCCTCTCGAGTCTTGATGTTTTCTGAGCCCTTCTTCCACATCGCGCCGGTTGATAAACGGCCTCCATGAGTGATGTTCAAAAAGTGAAATTGCAGCAGGTAGAAGTTCCCTGGCGGTTTCAGGTCTTGATTACCTGGTATTTCGCTTTTACGGTATGAATGGGATTTGATAACCTATACAGTCGGACGAAAGATCGGACGTCTTGAAAACCATTTGTCCTGACTTTGGAGTTTCTAAAGCGTCATTAATATGTTGTTTTTTCTGACCATTTTATTGATTACAAGTTAACTGCGGTAAGAGTAGCAGCAGACATTGCTAATTAGATCTGGCGTTTTCAAAAATTTTATTTACCTCCCGCGCAAACTATTGGCGACATGAATTTTTTTGGAAAAAATAAAAAATATGTTTATATTTTTTATGGGGTGGTGTGCCACACTATATATGATATACGTATGAGATCAGACATATACTGTAGGTTCAGTAAGCAATTCAGTAACTTTTCGAATTTATTTCTCAATTGAATAAAATTCGAAATGACAGGACATGACTTTCAGTTCATCACTTGAGGAATCTCTGTCCTCATCAGATATGTGCTTGACTGTATCTGCATTTTTCCATGGTAGACAAGTAACTTTTTTCAAGCATTGTAAAACCTTTATTGACAAACATTCTTGCTGTTGTGATGGGAATGACACCATATATGGGACAGGTATATTTTGTAACAAAATAAATTAACTGGTGTATTTATGGTACATTTTGTAGTAAATGTAATGAAAAGAAAAGAAAGGATATAAAAGTACCCACTGACCAGCAGGGTCGCCTCTGAGCCCAAACGTAATGAATGTCCTGATAACTGAAGCTCTGTCTTATTTCAGGAAATGTACACAAAGAAGATGAAATATATGAGAAAGGTTGAGTGAAATAGTATACTTGCTTCATTAATATACTTATGACATTTGAATTTGTATTTCAAAGATGGATATGAGACAAAAGTACAGACAACCAGCCTTGAGAATCAGCAGTTTTTTCCAGTTATGTTTCGATCTGGTAATTGTGGTTTCCGGGGAAGGCCTTGATTTAATCCTGGTGTTCATGACACTGTTCTTGAAATAATCCTGAAATATGGGGACATTATAATCATTGAGTTTGGGGACATTAGAATCCTGGAATATGGGGACAGCTTATGCCATCACTGGTCTACCGCCATGTTTAACCGTGGGCCACAGGCGTTGTGGGCTGGCAGTTTATGATGGCTTCCTCCCACTTTCTCCAAACAACCAAATTCAACTTTTGTTTTCTTTCAGGCAAAGCCAGGTAAGATCATCCTTTGTCACAATTTGGAATTTCTGGTTGAATTCCTGATGGAATTCCTTGGGTGCTCCTTGGGAATTTCCTCAGCATGCAGCCATTCATATTATCGTGCCGTGTTGTGGTGGAATGCTACGTCGAGGAGTCCGGTGTGGACCTTTTGAGGGGTCTCTAAGGTTTGTGTGTATGATGTGTTTACATAATACCTGTAGGCCTTTAAATGGTTATATCTTTCTGGTTTTTGGTTACAATGGCTGTTAAATGCATCAGCTCAGGTGAATATGGGAAAAGCTTGAGCAACGATTAAAATATGTATCCCCCTAACAGACACCTGGGACAACAGGTGAATTAAATCTCTGGCCAGTTGCTGGCATTAATCAGTCAGTGGCAGCTGCCTTGTTACCAGCAGTACTACTGGCCTTGAGGCCCACATTTGAGCATCCCTGCTGTACAGGGTTACCTGTCGACATCACCAGTGACATCATTAGCAGTGACATCACAGCACTGAGAGTAAAGACTTGGCTATATACACTACATGGAGAGCCCCAGAACAGACTTAACATTTTTGTGCGACAATACCACAACCCTTAAATACATGCAAATTGTAACATCTTCACAAAATGTAAAACAGCGAGAAATCTCAGAATATAAACATTTTATTAAATTGCATAAACATTTCAAAAATAACACTTCTGTTTTCTTGTTAGTATTACATTCACAATATCAGGCTTTGTTTGCTTTTTTCTTTCAGTACAATTAAAAATAGGTGCATGTTTAAAGTAAGACATCTACATAAATAAGTCCATATTCATAAATAAATAGAAAATGAATTAAAACATTTAAATAAATAAGTTCACATGTATAAATACATAAATAATTAAGTTAAAACATTTGTATAAATAAGTCCAGATTCATAAATAAATAGAAATTTCATAAATACATATATTAGATGCAACACAGGATATGTTTAACAGTTATACAGAAACGCGCAATCCTTTTTGCGCCTATGTTGCAGTGCTGGGAGTGTCCATTGGTTCTTTTACGCTTTCTGTAAATCAATGTCTTTGCCTCCAGGACTATTTTTCCAAGCTGGCCAGGATATCAAGTCTTCGTAAATGTGTGAGGACTTCGGCTCTGACTGCCTCCCAGTCATCAGTGCTGTAGTTCTGCAAACAAAATAACGTGTTCAATCAGAATAATATTTTTGATCATGTTTAATTGGGCCTACATCTTTAACATAGGGAGTGAGCAGTATCTGTGTTCACCCCATAATCTGCATCAGGGTCAAGATACAAACCTGGAACTGGCTTCATGGAACAGTGTAAACTATAAGTTTTGTACCCAACAGAAAATTCCAGTTTTAAACGGATATGTTTAGTCAGGGAACTGGCGACATGGCAATCTTATCAAGCAATGAATCAATAAACAAACAAATAAATGAGCCATCCAGTTAATATTGAGTGCAAATTGTTGGTTTAATGTTATTGAAAACGGATTTGTATCGTCATTCTTACCTTGCTTTCCAGGAGCATTCTCTTGAAATATGTTTTTATTTTCTTAAACGAACTTCCGTGAGATGCCCGGGACTTTAGTATCCTTATCTGTGCAGACAAAAAAAAAAAAAAGACCTGATGAGTCACTGTAATTTAAATGTTTAATTGACAACTATACATAATTTACGCCGATTATCAGCGGTATTCTTTATCGTGTCCTTTAGGCCTATTCTGAAAAGAAGATGTAAAGTTTTGACTTACGCATTGTTTCAGCTCCGAAGCCTGACGATCGAGGTTGAGTTGGAACATCTGAAAGTTTTTTTTGTCCCAAGTAACAGTGTCACATTTGCCATTTATAAAGAGCTCTTTTATATTGTTTATGACTTCGTGGATGAAGAAGACGCGTTCTTCAGCCTGTACAGGAGAAATCGTGTTGGCATTTAGTTCAATGTGAGATTCGGGAATATTGCTATTTAAACGTGATTCTGAGCGTGTGCTTCTCAGATCATCAGTTTTTTCCCCCCATTTTCCTGTTACTTAGAACTAAAAAAGATACAAGTTGAAATGAAATCAATTTCGTAAATACGTCCACATTTTTGAATGAATAGAAATTCAAATGTTATGAATGCTTAAATTAGGCCTGTACACAGAAACATGTCATGTAATGTCAGTGTTGGACATGGCATGACAGATGTGCTCTTGAAAAGCCGTCAGGAAAAATTCTAACCGGATTCAGAATAGTTTGATGCAAACATACAAAAGAGATTTAAAAATGTTAATATAATCAAATAATCTTAAAACAATACCTGCATATTTTCAGAATGTTCGTAGAGCCTGTTCAGGACTTGAGCACTGGTTTTTCGTTGTGTATTTCCATCGCCCTTCAGAAGAAAACATGTGTAATCTCAGAAACAGCAATGGGACATTACAATTATGGGCGAGAAGATAATATGTTTACATGTTAACACTCCCCCCGAAAAAAGGTCCATGAACACAGGACAATATTCCCAAAATAAGGTTCCTCTTGTCGAGAAGTTTTGTCTAATGTCTTGATATTGTAAGTCTGTCTTGAATAATTTTTAATCTATACTTACCATCTGTTCAAGCAGTTGTATGGAGTGATAGCTGACTACTTTGAAATTGCTTTGAGAGCCTTTTTCTCGAGGCTGCATCCAGGTGCACCCTTGAGCAAAGCTCCAGCTCAAGAGCGTCAGAGTGCAGTACATCCAAACGACCTTTAGGTGCATTATTGTGCTTTCGTTTAGGGAAACCAACGGCGGCGCCGAGCGAACTGGAGTTGCTTTGTGTTTGAGCGAAGATCCGAGGGGAACCGAGGCGATACGATAATAATCCAGGTAAGCGATCTGTGTCTTGCTTGCTCCTCTCGAGTCTTGATGTTTTCTGAGCCCTTCTTCCACATCGCGCTGGTTGATAAACGGCCTCCATGAGTGATGTTCAAAAAGTGAAATTGCAGCAGGTAGAAGTTCCCTGGCGGTTTCAGGTCTTGTTTACCTGTTTTTCGCTTTTAAGGTATGAATGGAATGTGATTACCTCTACAGCCGGACGAAAGATCGGACGTCTTGAAAACCATTTGTCCTGACGTTGGAGTTTCTAAAGCGTCATTAATTTGTTGTTTTTTCTGACTATTATATTGATTACAAGTAAACTGCGGTAAGAGCAGCAGCAGAAATGGCTTATTAGATCTGGCGATTTTTTATTTTATTTAGACTACCTTCCACGCACACTATTGGCGACATTAATATTTTTGAAAAAAATAAATGAATATGTTTATCTTTTTTATGGGTTGGTGTGCCACACTATTTACGATATACGTATGAGATCAGACATATACTGTAGGTTCAGTAAGCAATTCAGTAACTTTTGGAATTTATTTCTCAATTGAATTAAATTCGAAATGACAGGACATGACTTTCAGGTCATCACTTGAGGAATCTCTGTCCTCATCAGACATGTGCTTGACTGTATCTGAATTTTTCTATGATAGACAAGTAACTTTTTTCAAGCATTGGAAAAACTTTATTTACAAACATTGTTGCTGTTGTGATGGGGATGACACCATATATGGGACAGGTATATTTTGAATCAAAATAGATTAGCTGATGTATTTATGGTACATTTTGTAGTAAATGTAATGAAAATGAAAGAAAGGATATAAAAGTACCCACTGAACAGCGGGGTCGCCTCTGAGCCCAAACGTAATGAATGTCCTGATAACTGAAGCTCTGTCTTATTTCAGGAAATGTACACAAAGAAGATGAAATATATGGGAAGGGTTGAGTGAAATAGTATACTTGCTTGAGTAATATACTTATGACATTTGAATTTGTCATTCAAAGATGAATATGAGACAAAAGTACAGACAACCAGCCTTGAGAATCAGCAGTTTTTTCCAGTTATGTTTCGATCTGGTAATTGTGGTTTCCGGGGGAAGGCTTTGATTTAAGCCTGGTGTTCATGACACTGTTCTTGAAATAATCCTGAAATATGGGGACATTATAATCCTGAAATATGGGGACATTATAATCATTGAGTTTGGGGACATTATAATCCTGGAATATGGGGACAGTCTATGCCATCACAGGTCTACCGCCATGTTTAACTGTGGGCCACAGGCGTTGTGGGCTGGCAGTTTATGATGGCTTCCTCCCACTTTCTCCAAACAACCAAATTCAACTTTTGTTTTCTTTCAGGCAAAGCCAGGTAAGATCATCCTTTGTCACAATTTGGAATTTCTGGTTGAATTCCTGATGGAATTCCTTGGGTGCCCCCTGGGAATTTCCTCAGCATGCAGCCATTCATATTATCGTGCCGAGTTGTGGTGGAATGCTACGTCGAGGAGTCCGGTGTGGACCTTTTGAGGGGTCTCTAAGGTTTGTGTGTATGATGTGTTTACATAACACCTGTAGGCCTTTAAATGGTTATATCTTTCTGGTTTATGGTTACAATGGCTGTTAAATGCATCAGCTCAGGTGAATATGAGAAAAGCTTGAGCAAAGATTAAAATATGTGGGGGGGTTCTAGTCCCCCTAACAGACACCTGGGACAGCAGGTGAGTTAAATCTCTGGCCAGTTGCTGGCATTAATCAGTCAGTGGCAGCGGCCTTGTTACCAGCAGTACTACTGGCCTTGAGGCCCACATTTGAGCATCCCTGCTTTACAGGGTTACCTGTCGACATCACCAGTGGCATCATTAGCAGTGACATCACAGCACTGAGAGTAAAGACTTGGCTATGTACACTTCATGGAGAGCCCCAGAACAAACTTAACATTTTTGTGCGACAAAACCACAACCCTGAAATACATGCAAATTGTGACATCTTCATAAAATGTAAAACAGCGAGAATTCTCAGAATTGAAACATTTTATTAAATTGCTAACACTTCTGTGTTCTTTTTAATTATACAGTCACAATATGAGGCTTTGTTTGCTTTGTTTTTTTCAGGACCATTAAAAAAAGGTGCATGTTTAAAGTAAGACATCTACATAAATAAGTCAATTTTTAAAAATAAATAGAAAATAAAGTAAAACATGTAAATAAATAAGTACACTTGTATAAATAAATAGAAAATTAAGTTAAAACATTTGTATAAATAAGTCCACATTCATAAATAAAGAGAAATTTCATTTTACATTTACATTTACATTTTAGTCATTTGGCAAAGCGACTCACAAGTGCATAGGTTCTTCCACAAGTCAAAGCATCACATCCATAACTCGGATAATACATAGGAAGTGCTGTTCTAAACATATAGTCATCATAAGTGCAATTTTTTTTTTTTTGGGGCGGGGGGTTAGACAAGAGGGATAGGCATATCAGGAAGGGGGTGGGGAAAATCAGGAGGGAGGACTAAGGTAGAGTTTGAAAAGGTGTGTTTTTAGTCTGCGTCGAAATAGGGGGAGGGATTCTGCTGTCCTGACAGTGGTAGGCAAGCCATTCCAGAACCAGAACGGAAAACAGGCGTGAACGTGCAGCTCGACCGCCAGGTGCTCGTAGTGAGGGAACCATAAGGTGACCAGAGCTGGCAGACCGGAGTGGTCTAGCTGGGGAGTAGGGACTGATCAAAGATTGCATGTAAGGTGGGGCAGTCCCCTTAGTAGCCTGAAATGCCAACACTAGGGCCTTGAATCGGATGCGTGCGGCAATAGGGAGCCAGTGGAGGCCAATGAGAAGCGGGGTGACATGAGTCGAACTGGGCTGACTGGTGATTAGGTATTTCATGAATACATTCATCTTATGCAGAAACATCAGGTATACAGTTATACAGAAACGCTCAATCCTTTTTGCGCCTATGTTGCAGTGCTGGAAGTGTCCATTGGTTCTTTTACACTTTCTGTTTATCAATGTCTTTGCCTCCAGAACTCTTTTTCCATGCTGGCCAGGATATCAAGTCTTCGTAAATGTGTGAGGACTTCGGCTCTGACTGCCTCCCAGTCATCAGTGCTGTCGTTCTGCAAACAAAAGAACGTGTGTATTCAGACTAACATATGTGATCATGTTTAATTGGGCCTACATCTTTAACATAGGGAGTGAGCAGTATCTGTGTTCACCCCATAATCTGCATCAGGGTCACGATACAAACCTGGAACTGGCTTCATGGAACAGTGTAAACTATAAGTTTTGTAAACAACAGAAAATTCCAGTTTTAAATGCATATGTTTAGTCAGGGAACTGGCAACATGGCAATCTTATCAAGCAATGAATCAATAAACAAACAAATAAATGAGCAATCCAGTTAATATTGAGTGCAAATTGTTGGTTTAATGTTATTGAAAACGGATTTGTATCGTCATTCTTACCTTGCTTTCCAGGAGCATTCTCTTGAAATATGTTTTTATTTTCTTAAACGAACTTGCGTGAGATCCCCGGGACTTGAGTATCCTTATCTGTGCAGACAAAAAAAACAACAAAAAAAAACAGGAAAACCTGATGAGTCACTCTAATTTAAATGTTTAATTGACAACTATACATAATTTACGCCGATTATCAGCGGTACTCTTCATCGTATCCTGTAGGCCTATTCTGAAAAGAAGATGTAAAGTTTTGACTTACGCATTGTTTCAGCTCCGAAGCCTGACGATCGAGGTTGAGTTGGAACATCTGAAAGTTTTTTTGGTCCCAAGTAACAGCGTCACATTTGCCATTAATAAAGAGCTCTTTATTGATAATCCTGAAATATGGGGACATTATAATCATTGAGTTTGGGGACATTAGAATCCTGGAATATGGGGAAAGCCTATGCCATCACAGGTCTACCGCCATGTTTAACCTTTAGCCACAGGCGTTGTGGGCTGGCAGTTTATGATGGCTTCCTCCCACTTTCTCCAAACAACCAAATTCAACTTTTGTTTTCTTTCAGGCAAAGCCAGGTAAGATCATCCTTTGTCACAATTTGGAATTTCTGGTTGAATGCCTGATGGAATTCCTTGGGTGCTTTCTGGGAATTTTTTCAGCATGCAGACATTCATAGTATCGTGCCGAGTTGTGGTGGAATGCTACGTCGAGGAGAGGATGTGCTCTCCTGTAGTCCGGTGTGGACCTTTTGAGGAGTCTCTCAGGTTCATGTGTATGATGTGTTTCCATAATACCTGTAGGCCTTTAAATGGTTATATCTTTCTGGTTTATGGTTACAATGGCTGTTAAATGCATCAGCTCAGGTGAATATGTGAAAAGCTTGAGCAAAGATTAAAATATGTGGGGGGGGTTCTAGTCCCCCTAACAGACACCTGGGACAACAGGTGAGTTAAATCTCTGGCGAGTTGCTGGCATTAATCAGTCAGTGCCAGACACCTGGGACAACAGGTGAGTTAAATCTCTGGCCAGTTGCTGGCAGCAGTCAGTGGCAGCAGCCTTGTTACCAGCAGTACTACTGGCCTTGAGGCCCACATTTGAGCATCCCTGCTGTACAGGGTTACCTGTCGACATCACCAGTGACATCATTAGCAGTGACATCACAGCACTGAGAGTAAAGACTTGGCTATATACACTACATGGAGAGCCCCAGAACAGACTTAACATTTTTGTGCGACAATACCACAACCCTCAAATACATGCAAATTGTAACATCTTCACAAAATGTAAAACAGCGAGAAATCTCAGAATATAAACATTTTATTAAATTGCATAAACATTTCAAAAATAACACTTCTGTTTTCTTGTTAGTATTACATTCACAATATCAGGCTTTGTTTGCTTTTTTCTTTCAGTACCATTAAAAATAGGTGCATGTTTAAAGTAAGACATCTACATGAATAAGTCCATATTCATAAATAAATAGAAAATAAATTAAAACATGTAAATAAATAAGTACACATGTATAAATACATAGAAAATTAAGTTAAAACATTTGTATAAATAAGTCCACATTCATAAATAAATAGAAATTTCATGAATACATATATTTGATGCAACACAGGATATGTTTAACAGTTATACCGAAACGCGCAATCCTTTTTGCGCCTATGTTGCAGTGCTGGGAGTGTCCATTGGTTCTTTTACGCTTTCTGTAAATCAATGTCTTTGCCTCCAGGACTATTTTTCCATGCTGGCCAGGATATCAAGTCTTCGTAAATGTGTGAGGACTTCGGCTCTGACTGCCTCCCAGTCATCAGTGCTGTAGTTCTGCAAACAAAATAACGTGTTCAATCAGAATAATATTTTTGATCATGTTTAATTGGGCCTACATCTGTAACATAGGGAGTGAGCAGTATCTGTGTTCACCCCATAATCTGCATCAGGGTCAAGATACAAACCTGGAACTGGCTTCATGGAACAGGGTAAACTATAAGTTTTGTACACAACAGAAAATTCCAGTTTTAAATGCATATGTTTAGTCAGGGAACTGGCGACATGGCAATCTTATCAAGCAATTAATCAATAAACAAACAAATAAATGAGCCATCCAGTTAATATTGAGTGCAAATTGTTGGTTTAATGTTATTGAAAACGGATTTGTATCGTCATTCTTACCTTGCTTTCCAGGAGCATTCTCTTGAAATATGTTTTTATTTTCTTAAACGAACTTGCGTGAGATGCCCGGGACTTGAGTATCCTTATCTGTGCAGACAAAAAATAAAATAAAATAAATAAAAACCTGATGAGTCACTGTAATTTAAATGTTTAATTGACAACTATACATAATTTACGCCGATTATCAGCGGTACTCTTTATCGTGTCCTTTAGGCCTATTCTGAAAAGAAGATGTAAAGTTTTGACTTACGCATTGTTTCAGCTCCGAAGCCTGACGATCGAGGTTGAGTTGGAACATCTGAAAGTTTTTTTGGTCCCAAGTAACAGTGTCACATTTGCCATTAATAAAGAGCTCTTTTATATTGTTTATGACTTCGTGGATGAAGAAGACGCGTTCTTCAGCCTGTACAGGAGAAATCGTGTTGGCATTTAGTTCAATGTGAGGTTCGGGAATATCGCTATTTAAACGTGATTCTGAGCGTAGGCTTTTCAGATCATCAGTTTTTTTTCCCCATTTTCATATTACTTAGAAAAAAAAAGATACATGTTGAAATGAAATCAATTTCGTAAATACGTCCACATTTTGGAATAAATAGAAATTAAAATGTTATGAATGCTTAAATTAGTCCTGTACACAGAAACATGTCATGTAATGTCAGTGTTGGACATGGCATGACAGATGTGCTCTTGAAGAGCCGTCAGGAGAAATTCGAACCGGATTCAGAATAGTTTATGCAAACATACAAAAGAGATTTAAAAATGTTAATATTATCATATAATCTTAAAACAATACCTGCATATTTTCAGAATGTTCGTAGAGCCTGTTCAGGACTTGAGCACTGGTTTTTCGTTGTGTATTTCCATCGCCCTTCAGAAGAAAACATGTGTAATCTCAGAAACAGCAATGGGACATTACAATTATGGGCGAGAAGATACTATGTTTATATGTTAACACTCCCCCCGAAAAAAGGTCCATGAACACAGGACAATATTCCCAAAATAAGGTTCCTCTTGTCGAGAAGTTTTGTCTAATGTCTTGATATTGTAAGTCTGTCATGAATAATTTTTAATCGATACTTACCATCTGTTCAAGCAGTTGTATGGAGTGATAGCTGATCACTTTGAAATTGCTTTGAGAGCCTTTTTCTCGAGGCTGCATCCAGGTGCACCCTTGAGCAAAGCTCCAGCTCAAGAGCGTCAGAGTGCAGTACATCCCAACGGCCTTTAGGTGCATTATTGTGCTTTCGTTTAGGGAAACCAACGGCGGCGCCGAGCGAAGTGGAGTTGCTTTGTGTTTGAGCGAAGATCCGAGGGGAACCGAGGCGATACGATAATAATCCAGGTAAGCGATCTGTGTCTTGCTTGCTCCTCTCGAGTCTTGATGTTTTCTGAGCCCTTCTTCCACATCGCGCCGGTTGATAAACGGCCTCCATGAGTGATATTCAAAAAGTGAAATTGCAGCAGGTAGAAGTTCCCTGGCGGTTTCAGGTCATGCAATCCTTGTTTTCGCTTTTAAGGTATGAATGGAATGTGATAACCTATACAGCCGGACGAAAGATCGGACGTCTTGAAAACCATTTCTCCTGACGTTGGAGTTTCTAAAGCGTCATTAATATGTTGTTTTTTCTTACTATTTTATTGATTACAAGTAAACCGCGGTCAGAAGTAGCAGCAGAAATGCCTCATTAGATCTGGCCTTTTTTTAAATTTTATTTACCTCCCACGCAAACTATTGACGACATTAATATTTTTGAAAAAAGTGAATGAATATGTTTATGTTTTTTATGGGATTGGTGTGCCACATTATATTCGATATACGTATGAGATCAGACATTTACTATAGGTTCAGTAAGCAATTCAGTAACTTTTTGAATTCATTTCTCAATTGAATTAAATTCGAAATGACAGGACATGACTTTCAGGTCATCACTTGAGGAATCTCTGTCCTCATCAGACATGTGCTTGACTGTATCTGAATTTTTCCATGATAGACAAGTAACTTTTTTCAAGCATTGGAAAAACTTTATTTACAAACATTGTTGCTGTTGTGAAGGGAATGACACCATATATGGGACAGGTATATTTTGAATCAAAATAAATTAGCTGCTGTATTTATGGTACATTTTGTAGTAAATGTAATGAAAAAAAAAAGAAAGGATATAAAAGTACCCACTGACCAGCGGGGTCGCCTCTGAGCCCAAACGTAATGAATGTCCTGATAACTGAAGCTCTGTCTTATTTCAGGAAATGTACACAAAGAAGATGAAATATATGGGAAGGGTTGAGTGAAATAGTATACTTGCTTGATTAATATACTTATGACATTTGAATTTGTCAAAGATGAATATGAGACAAAAGTACAGACAACCAGCCTTGAGAATCAGCCGTTTTTTCCAGTTATGTTTAGATCTGGTAATTGTGGTTTCCGGGGAAGGCCTTGATTTAATCCTGGTGTTCATGACACTGTTCTTGAAATAATCCTGAAATATGGGGACATTATAATCCTGAAATATGGGGACATTATAATAATTGAGTTTGGGGACATTAGAATCCTGGAATATGGGGACAGCCTATGCCATCACAGGTCTACCGCCATGTTTAACCGTTAGCCACAGGCGTTGTGGGCTGGCAGTTTATGATGGCTTCCTCCCACTTTCTCCAAACAACCAAATTCAACATTTGTTTTCTTTCAGGCAAAGCCAGGTAAGATCATCCTTTGTCACAATTTGGAATTTCTGGTTGAATTCCTGATGGAATTCCTTGGGTGCTCCTTGGGAATTTCCTCAGCATGCAGCCATTCATAGTATCGTGCCAAGTTGTGGTGGAATGCTACGTCGAGGAGAGGATGTGCTCTCCTGTAGTTCGGTGTGGACCTTTTGAGGGGTCTCTCAGGTTCATGTGTATGATGTGTTTACATAATACCTGTAGGCCTTTAAATGGTTATATCTTTCCGGTTTATGGTTACATTGGCTTTTAAATGCATCAGCTCAGGTGAATATGTGAAAAGCTTGAGCAAAGATTAAAATGTGAGGGGGGTTCTAGTCCCCCTAACCGGGCTATGAATGAACCCTCCCCCTCCCTCCACCATCTGTGATCTAAACCACCCCCCGGTCCCCCATAATGATGTCAGTGGATCTAAAGTATGATGTACACTTTGCTCTTTAGTAAGATATAAAAATGTGGCGATATATGAAGGTGGAAACCAGGAAAGGTGTGTTTTGGTTTTTAAAAGTCTGAAGTATGTACTTAATGGAAAGCACCTCGTCTGCCAACATTTCTGCTTTCTCTGGAGCCCAGACAGTCAGTGAGCTGTGGACTGCAAACCCCAGTAGACTGCTCTTCCCCCACTGACCAGAGGGGTCACCTGTGAGCCCTAAAGTAATGAATGCCCTGTTAACTGAAGCTCTGGTGTCATGGGTAATGCTGAAGTCAGTGATGCGTTATTGAACAGCGGTTATACTCAAATCTATGTCTCAGAATTTCTGCTGGATTTCATTCTTCCCCTCTAACCAGGGCTGATTTACACCTGGGACAGCAGATGAGTTAAATCTCTGGCCAGTTGCTGGCATTAATCAGTCAGTGGCAGCAGCCTTGTTACCAGCAGTACTACTGGCCTTGAGGCCCACATTTGAGCATCCCTGCTGTACAGGGTTACCTGTCGACATCACCAGTGACATCATTAGCAGTGACATCACAGCACTGAGAGTAAAGACTTGGCTATATACACTATATGGAGGGCCCCAGAACAGACTTAACATTTTTTTGTGACAAAACCACAACCCTGAAATACATGCAAATTGTGACATCTTCACAAAATGTAAAACAGCGAGAATTCTCAGAATATAAACATTTTATTAAATTGCATAAACATTTCAAAAATAACACTTGTTTTCTTGTTAGTATTACATTCACAATATCAGGCTTTGTTTGCTTTGTTTCTTTCAGTACCATTAAAAATAGGTGCATGTTTAAAGTAAGACATCTACATAAATAAGTCCATATTCATAAATAAATAGAAAATAAATTAAAACATGTAAATAAATAAGTACACATGTATAAATAAATAGAACATTAAGTTAAAACATTTGTATAAATAAGTCCACATTCATAAATAAATAGAAATTTCATGAATACAAATATTTGATGCAACACAGGATATGTTTAACAGTTATACAGAAACACGCAATCCTTTTTGCGCCTATGTTGCAGTGCTGGGAGTGTCCATTGGTTCTTTTACGCTTTCTGTAAATCAATGTCTTTGCCTCCAGGACTATTTTTCCAAGCTGGCCAGGATATCAAGTCTTCCTAAATGTGTGAGGACTTCGGCTCTGACTGCCTCCCAGTCATCAGTGCTGTAGTTCTGCAAACAAAATAACGTGTTCATCCAGACTAATATTTTTGATCATGTTTAATTGGGCCTACATCTTTAACATAGGGAGTGAGCAGTATCTGTGTTCACCCCATAATCTGCATCAGGGTCGAGATACAAACCTGGAACTGGCTTCAGGGAACAGTGTAAACTATAAGTTTTGTACACAACAGAAAATTCCAGTTTTAAACGGATATGTTTAGTCAGGGAACTGGCAACATGGCAATCTTATCAAGCAATGAATCAATAAACAAACATATAAATGAGCAATCCAGTTAATATTGAGTGCAAATTGTTGGTTTAATGCTATTGAAAGCGGATTTGTATCGTCATTCTTACCTTGCTTTCCAGGAGCATTCGCTTGAAATATGTTTTTATTTTCTTAAACGAACTTGCGTGAGATGCCCGGGACTTGAGTATCCTTATCTGTGCAGACAAAAAAAAAAAAAAAAAAAAAAAAAAAACCTGATGAGTCACTGTAATTTAAATGTTTAATTGACAACTATACATAATTTACGCCGATTATCAGCGGTACTCTTTGTCGTGTTCTTTAGGCCTATTCTGAAAAGAAGATGTAAAGTTTTGACTTACGCATTGTTTCAGCTCCGAAGCCTGACGATCGAGGTTGAGTTGGAACATCTGAAAGTTTTTTTGGTCCCAAGTAACAGTGTCACATTTGCCATTAATAAAGAGCTCTTTTATATTGTTTATGACTTCGTGGATGAAGAAGACGCGTTCTTCTGCCTGTACAGGAGAAATCGTGTTGGCATTTAGTTCAATGTGAGGTTCGGGAATATCGCTATTTTAACGTGATTCTGATCGTAGGCTTTTCAGATCATCAGTTTTTTTTCCCCATTTTCATGTTACTTAGAACTAAAAACGATACATGTTTAAATGAAATCAATTTCGTAAATACGTCCACATTTTTGAATAAATAGAAATTAAAATGTTATGAATGCATAAATTAGGCCTGTACACAGAAACATGTCATGTAATGTCAGTGTTGGATATGGCATGACAGATGTGCTCTTGAAAAGCCGTCAGGAAAAATTGTAACCGGATTCAGAATAGTTTGATGTAAACATACAAAAGAGATTTAAAAATGTTAATATAATCATATAATCTTAAAACAATACCTGCATATTTTCAGAAGGTTCGTAGAGCCTGTTCAGGACTTGAGCACTGGTTTTTCGTTGTGTATTTCCATCGCCCTTCAGAAGAAAACATGTGTAATCTCAGAAACAGCAATGGGACATTACAATTATGGGCGAGTAGATAATATATTTACATGTTAACACTCCCCCCGAAAAAAGGTCCATGAACACAGGACAATATTCCCAAAATAAGATTCCTCTTGTCGAGAAGTTTTGTCTAATGTCTTGATATTGTAAGTCTGTCTCGAATCATTTTTAATCTATACTTACCATCTGTTCAAGCAGTTGTATGGAGTGATAGCTGACCACTTTGAAATTGCTTTGAGAGCCTTTTTCTCGAGGCTGCATCCAGGTGCACCCTTGAGCAAAGCTCCAGCTCAAGAGCGTCAGAGTGCAGTACATCCAAACGGCCTTTAGGTGCATTATTGTGCTTTCGTTTAGGGAAACCAACGGCGGCGCCGAGCCAAGTGGAGTTGCTTTGTGTTTGAGCGAAGATCCGAGGCGAACCGAGGCGATACGTTAATAATCCAAGTAAGCGATCTGTGTCTTGCTTGCTCCTCTCGAGTCTTGATGTTTTCTGAGCCCTTCTTCCACATCGCGCCGGTTGATTAACGGCCTCCATGAGTGATGTTCAGAAAGTGAAATTGCAGCAGGTAGAAGTTCCCTGGCGGTTTCAGGTCATGATTACCTGTTTTTCGCTTTTAAGGTATGAATGGAATGTGATAACCTATACAGCCGGACGAAAGATCGGGCGTCTTGAAAACCATTTGTCCTGACGTTGGAGTTTCTAAAGCGTCATTAATATGTTGTTTTTTCTGACTATTTTATTGATTACAACTAAACTGCGGTCAGAGTAGCAGCAGAAATGGCTAATTAGATCTGGCGTTTTTTTTGTTTTATTTACCTCCCATGCAAACTATTGGCGACATTAATATTTTTGAAAAAAATAAATGAATATGTTTATGTTTTTTATGGGGTGGTGTGCCACACTATTTACGATATACGTATGAGATCAGACATATACTGTAGGATCAGTAAGCAATTCAGTAACTTTTGGAATTCATTTCTCAATTGAATTAAATTCGAAATGACAGGACATGACTTTCAGGTCATCACTTCAGGAATCTCTGTCCTCATCAGACATGTGCTTGACTGTATCTGCATTTTTCCATGATAGACAAGTAACTGTTTTCAAGCATCAAAAAAACTTCATTTACAAACATTGTTGCTGTTGTGATGGGAATGACACCATATATGGGACAGGTATATTTTGTATCAAAATAAATTAACTGGTGTATTTATGGTACATTTTGTAGTAAATGTAATGAAAAGAAAAGAAAGTATATAAAAGTACCCACTGACCAGCGGGGTCGCCTCTGAGCCCAAAGGTAACGAATGTCCTGAGAACTGAAGCTCTGGCTTATTTCAGGAAATGTACACAAAGAAGATGAAATATATGGCAAGGGTTGAGTGAAATAGTATACTTGCTTGATTAATATACTTATGACATTTGAATTTGTCGTTCAAAGATGAATATGAGACAAAAGTACTGACAACCAGCCTTGAGAATCAGCAGTTTTTTCCAGTTATGTTTTGATCTGGTAATTGTGGTTTCCGGGGAAGGCTTTGATTTAATCCTGGTGTTCATGACACTGTTCTTGAAATAATCCTGAATATGGGGACATTATAATCCTTTAATATGGGGACAGGACATTATAATCATTGAGTTTGGGGACATTAGAATCCTGGAATATGGGGACAGCCTATGCCATCACAGGTCTACCGTAAGATATAAAAAAGTGACAATATATGAAGGCGGAAACCAGTGTTTTGGTTTTTAAAAGTCTGAAGTATGTAGTTAATGGAAAGCACCTCGTCTGCCAGCATTTCTGCTTTCTCTGGAGCCCATACAGTCAGTGAGCTGTGGACTGCAAACCCCAGTAGACTGCACTTCCCCCACTGACCAGAGGGGTCGCCTGTGAGCCCTAAAGTAACGAATGCCCTGATAACTGAAGCTCTGGTGTCATGGGTAATGCTGAAGCCAGTTATGCGTTATTGAACAGCAGTGATACTCAAATCTATGTCTCAGAATTTCTGCTGGATTTCATTCTTCCCCTCTAACCAGGGCTGATTTACACCTGGGACAGCAGATGAGTTAAATCTCTGGCCAGTTGCTGGCATTAATCAGTCAGTGGCAGCGGCCTTGTTACCAGCAGTACTACTGGCCTTGAGGCCCATATTTGAGCATCCCTGCTGTACAGGGTTACCTGTCGACATCACCAGTGACATCATTAGCAGTGACATCACAGCACTGAGAGTAAAGACTTGGCTATATACACTACATGGAGAGCCCCAGAACAGACTTAACATTTTTTTGCGACAAAACCACAACCCTGAAATACATGCAAATTGTGACATCTTCACAAAATGTAAAACAGCGAGAATTCTCAGAATATAAACATTTTATTAAATTGCATAAACCTTTAAAAAAGAACACTTTTGAGTTCTTGTTAGTATTACATTCACAATATCAGGCTTTGTTTCCTTTTTTCTTTCAGTACCATTAAAAAAGGTGCATGTTTAAAGTAAGACATCTAGATAAATAAGTCCATTTTTAGAAATAAATAGAAAATAAATTAAAACATGTAATAAATACGTACACATGTATAAATAAATAGAAAATTAAGTTAAAACATTTGCATAAATAAGTCCACAAATATAAATAAATAGAAATTTCATGAATACATTGTCTTGGTGGGAGGTAGTACCCGGTGGGTCCACCAGAGGGCCGAGGATCATTAGTTCCACCTGTTCCTCATTAACTCCTGGGGAGTTACCTTCCCCAAGAGTATTTAAAGCCAGTGCTGACTCCCTTCACTGCTTTTGTGTTCAACGTTCGCACTTGCACAAAGCCTGTAAGACGCCAGGTAGACGCTGTACTGGTAGAGTCAGGTACGGTGTTGGTTTATTCATCAGAACTCTCTGAGACTACCAAAAAATAGGTAAGGAAGGCGCTCGGTTGTGGTGTTTGTTCACCGACGCCTTCCTGATAGGTTTTCATTTATTCCTTTTTGTTTGGGGCTCGTGTGAGCCGGTGGTAGAGGGACTTTGTCCCCGGTATTGTATTTTATTTTGTGTTTTTCTTCCTGAGCTGCACCTCATGGGTTTATTTTGTGCCTAGCGGTTTTTGCTAGGTTGTACTTTTATTTGGGAGATTCACTATTATTACTCAGTGCTCACTTTCCAGCACTATATTTGGTCTGTGTATTCGCCCTGTTTTCGGAGGGTTGTTTTTATTTTCTACAGCCATTTTTTGGGCTTAATTTCTGTTCTTTCCAATTACCGCCGACGGGTTAGTTTCTGTACCTCTCTGTGTCCTTATTGTTGTATACCACTTCCTGTATTGTGAGTTCGCCTTCAAAGGTCGAACCTCAGTCGCTACTGGCCCTCCACCCTGCACCTACCCTACATACATATATTTGATGCAACACAGGATATGTTTAACAGTTATACAGAAAGACGCAATCCTTTTTGCGCCTATGTTGCAGTGCTGGGAGTGTCCATTGGTTCTTTTACGCTTTCTGTAAATCAATGTCTTTGCCTCCAGGACTATTTTTCCATGCTGGCCAGGATATCAAGTCTTCGTAAATGTGTGAGGACTTCGGCTCTGACTGCCTCCCAGTCATCAGTGCTGTAGTTCTGCGAACAAAAGAA
Organism: Conger conger; assembly: GCF_963514075.1. Taxonomy (NCBI): domain Eukaryota; kingdom Metazoa; phylum Chordata; class Actinopteri; order Anguilliformes; family Congridae; genus Conger; species Conger conger. The sequence goes on along the minus strand of NC_083775.1, from coordinate 8,229,947 downwards.
CGTGTTCATTCAGACTAACATATGTGATCATGTTTAATTGGGCCTACATCTGTAACATAGGGATTGAGCAGTATCTGTGTTCACCCCATAAAACCATGTATCTGCATCAGGGTCTAGATAGAAACCTGGAGCATCATGGAACAGTGTGAACTATAAGTTTTGTACACGACAGAAAATTCCAGTTTTAAATGCATATGTTTAGTCAGGGAACTGGCAACATGGCAATCTTATCAAGCAATGAATCAACAAACAAATAAATGAGCAATCCAGTTAATATTGAGTGCAAATTGTTGGTTTAATGTTATTGAAAACGGATTTGTATCGTCATTTTTACCTTGCTTTCCAGGAGCATTCTCTTGAAATATGTTTTTATTTTCTTAAACGAACTTGCGTGAGATCCCCGGGACTTGGGTGTCCTTATCTGTGCAGCCAAAAAAACAAATATATATATATATACATATAAAAATCAGGAAAACCTGTTGAGTCACTGTTATTTGAATTTTTAATTGAAAAGTATACATAATTTACGCCGATTATGAGCGATACTCTTTATCGTGTCCGGTAGGCCTATTCTGAAAAGTAGATGTAAAGTTTTGACTTACGCATTGTTTCAGCTCCGAAGCCTGACGATCGAGGTTGAGTTGGAACATCTGAAAGTTTTTTTGGTCCCAAGTAACAGAGTCACATTTGCCATTAATAAAGAGCTCTTTTATATTGTTTATGACTTCGTGGATGAAGAAGACGCGTTCTTCAGCCTGTACAGGAGAAATCGTGTTGGCATTTAGTTCAATGTGAGATTCGGGAATATTGCTATTTAAACGTGATTCTGAGCGTAGGCTTTTCAGATCATCAGTTTTTTTTTCCGTTTTCATGTTACTTAAAACTAAAAAAGACACATGTGGAAATGAAATCAATTTCGTAAATACGTCCACATTTTTGAATAAATAGAAATTCAAATGTCATGAATGCTTAAATTAGGCCTGTGTACAGAAACATGTCATGTAATGTCAGTGTTGGACATGGCATGACAGATGTGCTCTTGAAAAGCCGTCAGGAGAAATTCGAACCGGATTCAGAATAGTTTGATGCAAACATACAAAAGAGATTTAAAAAAGTGAATATAATCATATAATCTTAAAACAATACCTGCATATTTTCAGAATGTTCGTAGAGCCTGTTCAGGACTTGAGCACTGGTTTTTCGTTGTGTATTTCCATCGCCCTTCAGAGGAAAACATGTGTAATCTCAGAAACAGCAATGGGACATTACAATAATGGGCGAGAAGATAATATGTCTTGAAAACCATTTGTCCTGACTTTGGAGTTTCTAAAGCGTCATTAATATGTTGTTTTTTCTGACCATTTTATTGGTTACAAGTAAACTGCGGTAAGAGTAGCAGCAGACATTGCTCATTAGATCTGGCGTTTTTTTTAATTTTATTTACCTCCCGCGCAAACTATTGGCGACATGAATATTTTTGGAAAAAATAAATCAATATGTTTATATTTTTTATGGGGTGGTGTGCCACACTATATATGATATACGTATGAGATCAGACATATACTGTAGGTTCAGTAAGCAATTCAGTAACTTTTCGAATTTATTTCTCAATTGAATTAAATTCGAAATGATAGGACATGACTTTCAGGTCATCACTTCAGGAATCTCTGTCCTCATCAGACATGTGCTTGACTGTATCTGCATTTTTCCATGATATACAAGTAACTGTTTTCAAGCATTGTAAAAACTTTATTTACAAACATTGTTGCTGTTGTGATGGGAATGACACCGTATATGGGACAGGTATATTTTGTATCAAAATAAATTAACTGGTGTATTTATGGTACATTTTGTAGTAAATGTAATGAAAAGAAAAGAAAGGATATAAAAGTACCCACTGACCAGCAGGGTCGCCTCTGAGCCCAAATGTAACAAAAGTTCTGATAACTGAAGCTCTGCCTTAAGAGATCTACACAAAGAAGATGAAAGACATGGGAAGGGTTGAGTGAAATAGTATGCTTGCTTGATTTATATACTTAAGACATTTGGATTTGTGATTCAAAGATTAATATGAGACAAAATTACAGACAACCAGCCTTGAGAATCAGCTGTTTTTTCCAATTATGTTTCGATCTGGTAATTGTGGTTTCCGGGGAAGGCTTTGATTTAATCCTGGTGTTCATGACACTGTTCTTGAAATAATCCTGAAATATGGGGACATTATAATCCTTAAATATGGGGACATTATAATCATTGAGTTTGGGGACATTATAATCCTGGAATATGGGGACAGCCTATGCCATCACAGGTCTACTGCCATGTTTAACCGTTAGCCACAGGCGTTGTGGGCTGGCAGTTTATGATGGCTTCCTCCCACTTTCTCCAAACAACCAAATTCAACTTTTGTTTTCTTTCAGGCAAAGCCAGGTAAGATCATCCTTTGTCACAATTTGGAATTTCTGGTTGAGTTCCTGATGGAATTCCTTGGGTGCTCCCTGGGAATTTCCTCAGCATGCCGCCATTCATAGTATCGTGCCGAGTTGTGGTGGAATGCTACGTTGAGGAGAGGATGTGCTCTCCTGTAGTCCGGTGTGGACCTTTTGAGGGGTCTCTAAGATTCATGTGTATGATGTGTTTACATAATACCTGTAGGCCTTTAAATGGTTATATCTTTCCGGTTTATGGTTACAATGGCTGTTAAATACTTCAGCTCAGGTGAATATGTGAAAAGCTTGAGCAAAGATTAAAATGTGGGGGTTTCTAGTCCCCCTAACCGGGCTATGAATGAACCCTCCCCCTCCCTTCACCATCTGTGATCTAAACCACCCCCCGGTCCCCGATTATGACGTCAGTGGATCTAAAGTTTGATGTACACTTTGCTCTTTAGTAAGATGTAAAAAAGTGACAATATATGAAGGCGGAAACCAGGCAAGGTGTGTTTTGGTTTTTAAAAGTCTGAAGTATGTACTTAATGGAAAGCACTTCTGCCAACATTTCTGCTTTCTCTGGAGCCCATACAGTCAGTGAGCTGTGGACTGCAAACCCCAGTAGACTGCACTTCCCCCACTGACCAGAGGGGTCGCCTGTGATCCCTAAAGTAACAAATGCCCTGATAACTGAAGCTCTGGTGTCATGGATAATGCTGAAGTCAGTTATGCGTTATTGAACAGCAGTGATACTCAAATCTATGTCTCGGAATTTCTGCTGGATTTCATTCTTCCCCTCTAACCAGGGCTGATTTACACCTGGGACAGCAGATGAGTTAAATCTCTAGCCAGTTGCTGGCATTAATCAGTCAGTGGCAGCGGCCTTGTTACCAGCAGTACTACTGGCCTTGAGGCCCACATTTGAGCATCCCTGCTGTACAGGGTTACCTGTCGACATCACCAGTGACATCATTAGCAGTGACATCATAGCACTGAGAGTTAGAGACTTGGCTATGTACACTTCATGGGGGCCCCCAGAACAGACTTAACGTTTTTGTGGGACAAAACCACAACCCTTAAATACATGTAAATTGTGACATCTTCACAAAATGTAGAACAGCGAGAATTCTCAGAATAGAAACATTTTATTAAATTGCTAACACTTCTGTGAAAATCAGGAGGGAGGACTAAGGTAGAGTTTGAAAAGATGTGTTTTTAGTCTGCGTCGAAACAGGGGGAGGGATTCTGCTGTCCTGACAGTGGTAGGCAAGCTATTCCAGAACCAGAACGGAAAACAGGCGTGAACGTGCAGCTCGACCGCCAGGTGCTCGTAGTGAGGGAACCATAAGGCGACCAGAGCTGGCAGACCAGAGTGGTCTAGCTGGGGAGTAGGGACTGATCAAAGATTGCATGTAAGGTGGGGCAGTCCCCTTAGTAGCCTGAAATGCCAACACTAGGGCCTTGAATCGGATGCGTGCGGCAATAGGGAGCCAGTGGAGGCCAATGAGAAGCGGGGTGACATGAGTCGAACTGGGCTGACTGGTGATTAGGTATTTCATGAATACATTCATCTTATGCAGAAACATCAGGTATACAGTTATACAGAAACGCTCAATCCTTTTTGCGCCTATGTTGCAGTGCTGGAAGTGTCCATTGGTTCTTTTACACTTTCTGTTTATCAATGTCTTTGCCTCCAGAACTCTTTTTCCATGCTGGCCAGGATATCAAGTCTTCGTAAATGTGTGAGGACTTCGGCTCTGACTGCCTCCCAGTCATCAGTGCTGTAGTTCTGCGAACAAAAAAACGTGTTCAATCAGACTAACATATGTGATCATATTTAATTGGGTCTACATCTTTAACATAGGGAGTGAGCAGTATCTGTGTTCACCCCAAAAAACCATGTATCTGCATCAGGGTCTAGATAGAAACCTGGAACTGGCATCATGGAACAGTGTAAACTATAAGTTTTGTAAACAACAGAAAATTCCAGTTTTAAATGCATATGTTTAGTCAGGGAACTGGCAACATGGCAATCTTATCAAGCAATGAATCAATAAACAAACAAATAAATGAGCAATCCAGTTAATATTGAGTGCAAATTGTTGGTTTAATGTTATTGAAAACGGATTTGTATCGTCATTCTTACCTTGCTTTCCAGGAGCATTCTCTTGAAATATGTTTTTATTTTCTTAAACGAACTTGCGTGAGATCCCCGGGACTTGGGTGTCCTTATCTGTGCAGCCAAAAAAACAAATATATATATATATATACATATAAAAATCAGGAAAACCTGTTGAGTCACTGTTATTTGAATTTTTAATTGAAAAGTATACATAATTTACGCCGATTATGAGCGATACTCTTTATCGTGTCCGGTAGGCCTATTCTGAAAAGTAGATGTAAAGTTTTGACTTACGCATTGTTTCAGCTCCGAAGCCTGACGATCGAGGTTGAGTTGGAACATCTGAAAGTTTTTTTTGTCCCAAGTAACAGTGTCACATTTGCCATTAATAAAGAGCTCTTTTATATTGTTTATGACTTCGTGGATGAAGAAGACGCGTTCTTCAGCCTGTACAGGAGAAATCGTGTTGGCATTTAGTTCAATGTGAGATTCGGGAATATTGCTATTTAAACGTGATTCTGAGCGTAGGCTTTTCAGATCATCAGTTTTTTTTTCCGTTTTCATGTTACGTAAAACTAAAAAAGACACATGTGGAAATGAAATCAATTTCGTAAATACGTCCACATTTTTGAATAAATAGAAATTCAAATGTCATGAATGCTTAAATTAGGCCTGTGTACAGAAACATGTCATGTAATGTCAGTGTTGGACATGGCATGACAGATGTGCTCTTGAAAAGCCGTCAGGAGAAATTCGAACCGGATTCAGAATAGTTTGATGCAAACATACAAAAGAGATTTAAAAAAGTGAATATAATCATATAATCTTAAAACAATACCTGCATATTTTCAGAATGTTCGTAGAGCCTGTTCAGGACTTGAGCACTGGTTTTTCGTTGTGTATTTCCATCGCCCTTCAGAAGAAAACATGTGTAATCTCAGAAACAGCAATGGGACATTACAATAATGGGCGAGAAGATAATATGTTTACATGTTAACACTCCGCCCGAAAAAAGGTCCGTGAACACAGGACAATATGAAAAAAATAAGGTTCCTCTTGTCGAGAAGTTTTGTCTAATGTCTTGATATTGTAAGTCTGTCATGAATAATTTTTAATCGATACTTACCATCTGTTCAAGCAGTTGTATGGAGTGATAGCTGATCACTTTGAAATTGCTTTGAGAGCCTTTTTCTCGAGGCTGCATCCAGGTGCACCCTTGAGCAAAGCTCCAGCTCAAGAGCGTCAGAGTGCAGTACATCCCAACGGCCTTTAGGTGCATTATTGTGCTTTCGTTTAGGGAAACCAACGGCGGCGCCGAGCGAAGTGGAGTTGCTTTGTGTTTGAGCGAAGATCCGAGCCGAACGGAGGCGATACGATAATATTCCAGGTAAGCGATCTGTGTCTTGCTTGCTCCTCTCGAGTCTTGATGTTTTCTGAGCCCTTCTTCCACATCGCGCCGGTTGATAAACGGCCTCCATGAGTGATGTTCAAAAAGTGAAATTGCAGCAGGTAGAAGTTCCCTGGCGGTTTCAGGTCTTGATTACCTGGTATTTCGCTTTTACGGTATGAATGGGATTTGATAACTTTTACAGTCGGACGAAAGATCGGACGACATTTGTCCTGACTTTGGAGTTTCTAAAGCGTGATTAAAATGTTGTTTTTTCTGACCATTTTATGGATTACAAGTAAACTGCGGTAAGAGTAGCAGCAGACATTGCTCATTAGATCTGGCGTTTTTTTTTTTTTTATTTACCTCCCGCGCAAACTATTGGCGACACGAATATTTTTGGAAAAAATAAATCAATATGTTTATATTTTTTATGGGGTGGTGTGCCACACTATATATGATATACGTATGAGATCAGACATATACTGTAGGTTCAGTAAGCAATTCAGTAACTTTTCGAATTTATTTCTCAATTGAATTAAATTCGAAATGATAGGACATGACATTCAGTTCATCACTTCAGGAATCTCTGTCCTCATCAGACATGTGCTTGACTGTATCTGCATTTTTCCATGATATACAAGTAACTGTTTTCAAGCATTGTAAAAACTTTATTTACAAACATTGTTGCTGTTGTGATGGGAATGACACCGTATATGGGACAGGTATATTTTGTATCAAAATAAATTAACTGGTGTATTTATGGTACATTTTGTAGTAAATGTAATGAAAAGAAAAGAAAGGATATAAAAGTACCCACTGACCAGCAGGGTCGCCTCTGAGCCCAAATGTAACAAAAGTCCTGATAACTGAAGCTCTGCCTTAAGAGATCTACACAAAGAAGATGAAAGACATGGGAAGGGTTGAGTGAAATAGTATACTTGCTTGATTTATATACTTAAGACATTTGGATTTGTGATTCAAAGATTAATATGAGACAAAATTACGGACAACCAGCCTTGAGAATCAGCTGTTTTTTCCAATTATGTTTCGATCTGGTAATTGTGGTTTCCGGGGAAGGCCTTGATTTAATCCTGGTGTTCAAGACACTGTTCTTGAAATAATCCTGAAATATGGGGACATTATAATCCTTAAATATGGGGACATTATAATCATTGAGTTTGGGGACATTATAATCCTGGAATATGGGGACAGCCTATGCCATCACAGGTCTACCGCCATGTTTAACCGTGGGCCACAGGCGTTGTGGGCTGGCAGTTTATGATGGCTTCCTCCCACTTTCTCCAAACAACCAAATTCAACTTTTATTTTCTTTCAGGCAAAGCCAGGTAAGATCATACTTTGTCACAATTTGGAATTTCTGGTTGAATTCCTGATGGAATTCCTTGGGTGCTCCGTGGGAATTTCCTCAGCATGCAGCCATTCATATTATCGTGCCGTGTTGTGGTGGAATGCTACATCGAGGAGTCCGGTGTGAACCTTTTGAGGGGTCTCTAAGGTTTGTGTGTATGATGTGTTTACATAACACCTGTAGGCCTTTAAATGGTTATATCTTTCTGGTTTATGGTTACAATGGCTGTTAAATGCAGCAGCTCAGGTGAATATGTGAAAAGCTTGAGCAAAGATTAAAATATTTGGGGGGGTTCTAGTCCCCCTATCAGACACCTGGGACAACAGGTGAGTTAAATCTCTGGCCAGTTGCTGGCATTAATCAGTCAGTGCCAGACACCTGGGACAGCAGGTGAGTTAAATCTCTGGCCAGTTGCTGGCATTAATCAGTCAGTGGCAGCAGCCTTGTTACCAGCAGTACTACTGGCCTTGAGGCCCACATTTGAGCCTCCCTGCTGTACAGGGTTACCTGTCGACATCACCAGTGACATCATTAGCAGTGACATCACAGCACTGACAGTAAAGACTTGGCTATATACACTACATGGAGAGCCCCAGAACAGACTTAACATTTTTGTGCGACGAAACCACAACCCTGAAATACATGCAAATTGTGACATCTTCACAAAACGTAAAACAGCGAGAATTCTCAGAAAATAAACATTTTATTAAATTGCATAAACATTTCAAATATAACACTTTTGTGTTCTTGTTAGTATTACATTCACAATATCAGGCTTTGTTTGCTTTTTTCTTTCAGTACCATTAAAAATAGGTGCATGTTTAAAGTAAGACATCTACATAAATAAGTCCATATTTATAAATAAATCGAAAATAAATTAAAACATGTAAATAAATAAGTACACATGTATAAATAAATAGAACATTAAGTTAAAACATTTGTATAAATAAGTCCACATTCATAAATGAATCGAAATTTCATCAATACGTTTATTTGATGCAACACAGGATATGTTTAACAGTTATACAGAAACGCGCAATCCTTTTTGCGCCTATGTTGCAGTGCTGGGAGTGTCCATTGGTTCTTTTACGCTTTCTGTAAATCAATGTCTTTGCCTCCAGGACTATTTTCCAATGCTTGCCAGGATATCAAGTCTTCGTAAATGTGTGAGGACTTCGGCTCTGACTGCCTCCCAGTCATCAGTGCTGTAGTTCTGCAAACAAAATAACGTGTTCAATCAGAATAATATTTTTGATCATGTTTAATTGGGCCTACATCTTTAACATAGGGAGTGAGCAGTATCTGTGTTCACCCCATAATCTGCATCAGGGTCTAGATACAAACCTGGAACTGGCTTCATGGAACAGTGTAAACTATAAGTTTTGTACACAACAGAAAATTCCAGTTTTAAATGCATATGTTTAGTCAGGGAACTGGCGACATGGCAATCTTATCAAGCAATGAATCAATAAACAAACAAATAAATGAGCCATCCAGTTAATATTGAGTGCAAATTGTTGGTTTAATGTTATTGAAAACGGATTTGTATCGTCATTCTTACCTTGCTTTCCAGGAGCATTCTCTTGAAATATGTTATTATTATCTTAAACGAACTTGCGTGAGATGCCCGGGACTTGAGTATCCTTATCTGTGCAGACAAAAAATAAAATAAAATAAATAAAAACCTGATGAGTCACTGTAATTTAAATGTTTAATTGACAACTATACATAATTTACGCCGATTATCAGCGGTACTCTTTATCGTGTCCTTTAGTCCTATTCTAAAAAGAAGATGTAAAGTTTTGACTTACGCATTGTTTCAGCTCCGAAGCCTGACGATCGAGGTTGAGTTGGAACATCTGAAAGTTTTTTTGGTCCCAAGTAACAGTGTCACATTTGCCATTAATAAAGAGCTCTTTTATATTGTTTATGACTTCGTGGATAAAGAAGACGCGCTCTTCAGCCTGTACAGGGGAAATGGTGTTGGCATTTAGTTCAATGTGAGGTTCGGGAATATCGCTATTTAAACGCGATTCTGAGCGGAGGCTTTTCAGATCATCAGTTTTTTTTCCCCATTTTCATATTACTTAGAAAAAGATACATGGTGAAATGAAATCAATTTCGTAAATACGTCCACATTTTTGAATAAATAGAAATTAAAATGTTATGAATGCTTAAATTAGTCCTGTACACAGAAACATGTCATGTAATGTCAGTGTTGGACATGGCATGACAGATGTGCTCTTGAAAAGCCGTCAGGAGAAATTCGAACCGGATTCAGAATAGTTTGATGCAGACATACAAAAGAGATTTAAAAAAGTTAATATAATCATATAATCTTAAAACAATACCTGCATATTTTCAGAATGTTCGTAGAGCCTGTTCAGGACTTGAGCACTGCTTTTTCGTTGTGTATTTCCATCGCCCTTCAGAAGAAAACATGTGTAATCTCAAAAACAGCAATGGGACATTACAATTATGGGCGAGAAGATACTATGTTTATATGTTAACACTCCCCCCGAAAAAAGGTCCATGAACACAGGACAATATGAAAAAAATAAGGTTCCTCTTGTCGAAAAGTTTTGTCTAATGTCTTGATATTGTAAGTCTGTCATGAATAATTTTTAATCGATACTTACCATCTGTTCAAGCAGTTGTATGGAGTGATAGCTGATCACTTTGAAATTGCTTTGAGAGCCTTTTTCTCGAGGTTGCATCCAGGTGCACCCTTGAGCAAAGCTCCAGCTCAAGAGCGTCAGAGTGCAGTACATCCCAACGGCCTTTAGGTGCATTATTGTGCTTTCGTTTAGGGAAACCAACGGCGGCGCCGAGCGAAGTGGAGTTGCTTTGTGTTTGAGCGAAGATCCGAGCCGAACCGAGGCGATACGATAATAATCCAGGTAAGCGATCTGTGTCTTGCTTGCTCCTCTCGAGTCTTGACGTTTTCTGAGCCCTTCTTCCACATCGCGCCGGTTGATAAACGGCCTCCATGAGTGATGTTCAAAAAGTGAAATTGCAGCAGGTAGAAGTTCCCTGGCGGTTTCAGGTCTTGATTACCTGGTATTTCGCTTTTACGGTATGAATGGGATTTGATAACCTATACAGTCGGACGAAAGATCGGACGTCTTGAAAACCATTTGTCCTGACTTTGGAGTTTCTAAAGCGTCATTAATATGTTGTTTTTTCTGACCATTTTATTGATTACAAGTAAACTGCGGTAAGAGTAGCAGCAGACATTGCTCATTAGATCTGGCGTTTTTTTTCATTTTATTTACCTCCCGCGCAAACTATTGGCGACATGAATATTTTTGGAAAAAATAAAAAAATATGTTTATATTTTTGATGGGGTGGTGTGCCACACTATTTACGATATGCGTATGAGATCAGACATATACTGTAGGTTCAGTAAGCAATTCAGTAACTTTTGGAATTTATTTCTCAATTGAATAAAATTCGAAATGATAGGACATGACTTTCAGTTCATCACTTCAGGAATCTCTGTCCTCATCAGACATGTGCTTGACTGTATCTGCATTTTTCCATGATAGACAAGTAACTGTTTTCAAGCATTGTAAAAACTTTATTTACAAACATTGTTGCTGTTGTGATGGGAATGACACCATATATGGGACAGGTATATTTTGTATCAAAATAAATTAAGTGGTGTATTTATGGTACATTTTGTAGTAAATGTAATGAAAAGAAAAGAAAGGATATAAAAGTACCCACTGACCAGCAGGGTCGCCTCTGAGCCCAAATGTAACAAAAGTCCTGATAACTGAAGCTCTGCCTCAAGAGATCTACACAAAGAAGATGAAAGACATGGGAAGGGTTGAGGGAAATAGTATACTTGCTTGATTTATATACTTAAGACATTTGGATTTGTGATTCAAAGATGAATATGAGACAAAAGTACAGACAACCAGCCTTGAGAATCAGCAGTTTTTTCGAGTTATGTTTCGATATGGTAATTGTGGTTTCCGGGGAAGGCTGATTTAATCCTGGTGTTCATGACATTGTTCTTGAAATAATCCTGGAATATGGGGACATTACAATCATTGAGTTTGGGGACATTAGAATCCTGGAATATGGGGACAGCCTATGCCATCACAGGTCTACCGCCATGTTTAACCTTTAGCCACAGGCGTTGTGGGCTGGCAGTTTATGATGGCTTCCTCCCACTTTCTCCAAACAACCAAATTCAGCTTTTGTTTTCTTTCAGGCAAAGCCAGGTAAGATCATCCTTTGTCACAATTTGGAATTTCTGGTTGAATGCCTGATGGAATTCCTTGGGTGCTTTCTGGGAATTTCCTCAGCATGCAGACATTCATAGTATCGTGCCGAGTTGTGGTGGAATGCTACGTCGAAGAGAGGATGTGCTCTCCTGTAGTCCGTTGCGGACCTTTTGAGGGGTCTCTCAGGTTTATGTGTATGATGTGTTTCCATAATACCTGTAGGCCTTTAAATGGTTATATCTTTCTGGTTTATGGTTACAATGGCTGTTAAATGCATCAGCTCAGGTGAATATGTTAAAAGCTTGAGCAAAGATTAAAATATGTGGGGGGGTTCTAGTCCCCCTGACAGACACCTGGGACAACAGGTGAGTTAAATCTCTGGCCAGTTGCTGGCATTAATCAGTCAGTGGCAGCAGCCTTGTTACCAGCAGTATTACTGGCCTTGAGGCCCACATTTGAGCATCCCTGCTGTACAGGGTTACCTGTCGACATCACCAGTGGCATCATTAGCAGTGACATCACAGCACTGAGAGTAAAGACTTGGCTATATACACTACATGGAGAGCCCCAGAACAGACTTAACATTTTTGTGCGACGAAACCACAACCCTGAAATACAGGCAAATTGTGACATCTTCATAAAATGTAAAATAGCGAGAATTCTCAGAATAGAAACATTTTATTAAATTGCATAAACATTTCAAAAATAACACTTTTCTGTTCTTGTTAGTATTATATTCACAATATCAGGCCTTGTTTGCTTTTTTCTTTCAGTACCATTAAAAATTGGTGCATGTTTAAAGTAAGACATCTACATAAATAAGTTCATATTTATAAATAAATAGAAAATAAATTAAAACATGTAAATAAATAAGTACACATATATAAATACATAAAAAATTAAGTTAAAACATTTGTATAAATAAGTCCAGATTCATAAATAAATAGAAATTTCATGAATACATATATTTGATGCAACACAGGATATGTTTAACAGTTATACAGAAACGCGCAATCCTTTTTGCGCCTATGTTGCAGTGCTGGGAGTGTCCATTGGTTCTTTTACGCTTTCTGTAAATCAATGTCTTTGCCTCCAGGACTATTTTTCCATGCTGGCCAGGATATCAAGTCTTCGTAAATGTGTGAGGACTTCGGCTCTGACTGCCTCCCAGTCATCAGTGCTGTAGTTCTGCGAACAAAAGAACGTGTTCATTCAGACTAACATATGTGATCATGTTTAATTGGGCCTACATCTGTAACATAGGGATTGAGCAGTATCTGTGTTCACCCCATAAAACCATGTATCTGCATCAGGGTCTAGATAAAAACCTGGAACTGGCATCATGGAACAGTGTGAACTATAAGTTTTGTACACAACAGAAAATTCCAGTTTTAAATGCATATGTTTAGTCAGGGAACTGGCAACATGGCAATCTTATCAAGCAATGAATCAACAAACAAATAAATGAGCAATCCAGTTAATATTGAGTGCAAATTGTTGGTTTAATGTTATTGAAAACGGATTTGTATCGTCATTCTTACCTTGCTTTCCAGGAGCATTCTCTTGAAATATGTTTTTATTTTCTTAAACGAACTTGCGTGAGATCCCCGGGACTTGAGTGTCCGTATCTGTGCAGCCAAAAAAACAAATATATATATGCATATAAAAATCAGGAAAACCTGTTGAGTCACTGTTATTTGAATGTTTAATTGAAAAGTATACATAATTTACGTCGATTATGAGCGATACTCTTTATCGTGTCCGGTAGGCCTATTCTGAAAATTAGATGTAAAGTTTTGATTTACGCATTGTTTCAGCTCCGAAGCCTGACGATCGAGGTTGAGTTGGAACATCTGAAAGTTTTTTTGGTCCCAAGTAACAGTGTCACATTTGCCATTAATAAAGAGCTGTTTTATATGGTTTATGACTTCGTGGATGAAGAAGACGCGTTCTTCAGCCTGTACAGGAGAAATCGTGTTGGCATTTAGTTCAATGTGAGATTCGGGAATATTGCTATTTAAACGTGATTCCGAGCGTAGGCTTTTCAGATCATCGGTTTTTTTTTCCGTTTTCATGTTACTTAAAACTAAAAAAGACACATGTGGAAATGAAATCAATTTCGTAAATACGTCCACATTTTTGAATGAATAGAAATTCAAATGTTATGAATGCTTAAATTAGGCCTATATACAGAAACATGTCATGTAATGTCAGTGCTGGACATGGCATGACAGATTGAAAAGCGCTCATGATAAATTCGCACAGGATTCAGAATAGTTTGAGGCAGACATAGAAAAGAGATTTTAAAAAGTGAATATAATCATATAATCTTAAAACAATACCTGCATATTTTCAGCATGTTCGTATAGCCTGTTCAGGATTTGAGCACTGGTTTTTCGTTGTGTATTTCCATCGCCCTTCAGAAGAAAACATGTGTAATTTCAGAAACAGCAATGGGACATTACAATTATGGGCGAGAAGATAATATGTTTACATGTTAACACTCCCCCCGAAAAAAGGTCCATGAACACAGGACAATATTCCCAAAATAAGGTTCCTCTTGTCGAGAAGTTTTGTCTAATGTCTTGATATTGTAAGTCTGTCATGAATAATTTTTAATCGATACTTACCATCTGTTCAAGCAGTTGTATGGAGTGATAGCTGACCACTTTGAAATTGCTTTGAGAGCCTTTTTCTCGAGGCTGCATCCAGGTGCACCCTTGAGCAAAGCTCCAGCTAAAGAGGGTCAGAGTGCAGTACATCCCAACGGCCTTTAGGTGCATCATTGTGCTTTCGTTTAGGGAAACCAACGGCGGCGCCGAGCGAAGTGGAGTTGCTTTGTGTTTGAGCGAGGCGAGGCGATAATAGTCCAGGTAAGCGATCTGTGTCTTGCTTCCTCCTCTCAAGTCTTGATGTTTTCTGAGCCCTTCTTCCACATCGCGCCGGTTGATAAACGGCCTCCATGAGTGAGGTTCAAAAAGTGAAATTGCAGCAGGTAGAAGTTCCCTGACGGTTTCAGGTCTTGATTACCTGGTATTTCGCTATTACGGTATGAATGGGATTTGATAACCTATACTGTCGGACGAAAGATCGGACGTCTTGAAAACCATTTGTCCTGACTTTGGAGTTTCTAAAGCGTCATTAATATGTTGTTTTTTCAGACCATTTTATTGATTACAAGTAAACTGCGGTAAGAGTAGCAGCAGACATTGCTCATTAGATCTGGCGTTTTCAAAAATTTCATTTACCTCCCGCGCAAACTATTGGCGACATGAATATTTTTGGAAAAAATAAAAAATATGTTTATATTTTTTATGGGGTGGTGTGCCACACTATATATGATATACGTATGAGATCAGACATATACTGTAGGTTCAGTAAGCAATTCAGTAACTTTTGGAATTTATTTCTCAATTGAATAAAATTCGAAATGACAGGACATGACTTTCAGTTCAGCACTTGAGGAATCTCTGTCCTCATCAGATATGTGCTTGACTGTATCTGCATTTTTCCATGATAGACAAGTAACTTTTTTCAAGCATTGGAAAAACTTTATTTACAAACATTCTTGCTGTTGTGATGGGAATGACACCATATATGGGACAGGTATATTTTGTAACAAAATAAATTAACTGGTGAATGTATGGTACATTTTGTAGTAAATGTAATGAAAAGAAAAGAAAGGATATAAAAGTACCCACTGACCAGCAGGGTCGCCTCTGAGCCCGAACGTAATGAATGTCCTGATAACTGAAGCTCTGTCTTATTTCAGGAAATGTACACAAGGAAGATGAAATATATGGGAAAGGTTGAGTGAAATAGTATACTTGCTTCATTAATATACTTATGACATTTGAATTTGTCATTCAAAGATGGATATGAGACAAAAGTACAGACAACCAGCCTTGAGAATCAGCAGTTTTTTCCAGTTATGTTTCGAGATGGTAATTTTGGTTTCCGGGCAAGGCTTTGATTTAATCCTGGTGTTCATGACATTGCTCTTGAAATAATCCTGGAATATGGGGATATTATAATCATTGAGTTTGGGGACATTAGAATCCTGGAATATGGGGACAGCCTATGCCATCACAGGTCTACCGCCATGTTTAACCTTTAGCCACAGGCGTTGTGGGCTGGCAGTTTATGATGGCTTCCTCCCACTTTCTCCAAACAACCAAATTCAACTTTTATTTTCTTTCAGGCAAAGCCAGGTAAGATCATCCTTTGTCACAATTTGGAATTTCTGGTTGAATGCCTGATGGAATTCCTTGGGTGCTTTCTGGGAATTTCCTCAGCATGCAGACATTCATAGTATCGTGCCGAGTTGTGGTGGAATGCTGCATCGAAGAGAGGATGTGCTCTCCTGTAGTCCGGTGTGGACCTTTTGAGGGGTCTCTCAGGTTCATGTGTATGATGTGTTTCCATAATACCTGTAGGCCTTTAAATGGTTATATCTTTCTGGCTTATGGTTACAATGGCTGTTAAATGCATCAGCTCAGGTGAATATGTGAAAAGCTTGAGCAAAGATTAAAATATGTGGGGGGGTTCTAGTCCCCCTAACAGACACCTGGGACAACAGGTGAGTTAAATCTCTGGCCAGTTGCTGGCATTAATCAGTCAGTGGCAGCAGCCTTGTTACCAGCAGTACTACTGGCCTTGAGGCCCACATTTGAGCATCCCTGCTGTACAGGGTTACCTGTCGACATCACCAGTGACATCATTAGCAGTGACATCACAGCACTGAGAGTTAGAGACTTGGCTATATACACTACATGGGGGCCCCCAGAACAGACTTAACATTTTTGTGCGACGAAACCAAAACCCTGAAATACATGCAAATTGTGACATCTTTATAAAATGTAAAACAGCGAGAATTCTCAGAATATAAACATTTTATTAAATTGCATAAACATTTCAAAAATAACACTTTTGTGTTCTTGTTAGTATTACATTCACAATATCAGGCTTTGTTTGCTTTTTTCTTTCAGTACCATTAAAAATAGGTGCATGTTTAAAGTAAGACATCTACATAAATAAGTCCATATTCATAAATAAATAGAAAATAAATTAAAACATGTAAATAAATAAGTACACATGTATAAATACAGAGAGAATTAAGTTAAAACATTTGTATAAATAAGTCCACATTCATAAATAAATAGAAATTTCATGAATACATATATTTGATGCAACACAGGATATGTTTAACAGTTATACAGAAACGCGCAATCCTTTTTGCGCCTATGTTGCAGTGCTGGGAGTGTCCATTGGTTCTTTTACGCTTCTGTAAAACAATGTCTTTGCCTCCAGGACTATTTTTCCATGCTGGCCAGGATATCAAGTCTTCGTAAATGTGTGAGGACTTCGGCTCTGACTGCCTCCCAGTCATCAGTGCTGTAGTTCTGCAAACAAAATAACGTGTTCATTCAGACTAACATATGTGATCATGTTTAATTGGGCCTACATTTGTAACATAGGGATTGAGCAGTATCTGTGTTCACCCCATGAAACCATGTATCTGCATCAGGGTCTAGATAAAAACCTGGAACTGGCATCATGGACCAGTGTGAACTATAAGTTTTGTAGACAACAGAAAATTCCAGTTTTAAATGCATACGTTTAGTCAGGGAACTGGCAACATGGCAATCTTATCAAGCAATGAATCAACAAACAAATGAATGAGCAATCCAGTTAATATTGAGTGCAAATTGTTGGTTTAATGTTATTGAAAACGGAATTGTATCGTCATTCTTACCTTGCTTTCCAGGAGCCTTCTCTTGAAATATGTTTTTATTTTCTTAAACGAACTTGCGTGAGATCCCCGGGACTTGAGAGTCCTTATCTGTGCAGCCAAAAAAACAAAAATATATAGATACATATAAAAATCAGGAAAACCTGTTGAGTCACTGTTATTTGAATGTTTAATTGAAAAGTATACATAATTTACGCCGATTATGAGCGATACTCTTTATCGTGTCCGGTAGGCCTATTCTGAAAAGTAGATGTGAAGTTTTGACTTACGCATTGTTTCAGCTCCGAAGCCTGACGATCGAGGTTGAGTTGGAACATCTGAAAGTTTTTTTGGTCCCAAGTAACAGTGTCACATTTTCCATTAATAAAGAGCTCTTTTATATGGTTTATGACTTCGTGGATGAAGAAGACGCGTTCTTCAGCCTGTACAAGAGAAATCGTGTTGGCATTTAGTTCAATGTGAGATTCGGGAATATTGCAATTTAAACGTGATTCTGAGCGTAGGCTTTTCAGATCATCGGTTTTTTGTTACTTAAAACTAAAAAAGATACATGTTGAAATGAAATCAATTTCGTAAATACGTCCACATTTTTGAATGAATAGAAATTAAAATGTTTTGAATGCTTAAATTAGGCCTGTACACAGAAACATGTCATGGAATGTCAGTGTTGGACATGGCATGACAGATGTGCTCTTGAAAAGCCGTCAGGAAAAATTCTAACCGGATTCAGAATAGTTTGATACAAACATACAAAAGAGATTTAAAAATGTTAATATAATCAAATAATCTTAAAACAATACCTGCATATTTTCAGAATGTTCGTAGAGCCTGTTCAGGACTTGAGCACTGGTTTTTCGTTGTGTATTTCCATCGCCCTTCAGAAGAAAACATGTGTAATCTCAGAAACAGCAATGGGACATTACAATTATGGGCGAGAAGATAATATGTTTACATGTTAACACTCCCCCCGAAAAAAGGTCCATGAACACAGGACAATATTCCCAAATTTAGGTCACTCTTGTCGAGAAGTTTTGTCTAATGTCTGGATATTGTAAGTCTGTCTTGAATAATTTTTAATCTATACTTACCATCTGTTCAAGCAGTTGTATGGAGTGATAGCTGACCACTTTGAAATTGCTTTGAGAGCCTTTTTTCTGTTTTTTCTGACCATTTTATTGATTACAAGTAAACTGCGGTAAGAGAACCAGCAGACATTGCTCATTAGATCTGGCGTTTTTTTTAAAATTTATTTACCTGCCGCGCAAACTATCGTCAACATGAATTTTTTTGGGAAAAATAAATAAATAAATATATATATATCAGGAATCTCTGTCCTCATCAGACATGTGCTTGACTGTATCTGCATTTTTCCATGACAGACAAGTAACTTTTTCAAGCATCGAAAAACCTTCATTTACAAACATTGTTGCTGTTGTGATGGGAATGACACCATATATGGGACAGGTATATTTTGTATCAAAATCAATTAACTGGTGTATTTATGGTACATTTTGTAGTAAATGTAATGAAAAGAAAAGGAAGGATATAAAAGTACCCACTGACCAGCAGGGTCGCCTCTGAGCCCAAATGTAACAAAAGTCCTGATAACTGACGCTCTGCCTCAAGAGATCTACACAAAGATGATGAAAGACATGGGAAGGGTTGAGTGAAATAGTATACTTGCTTGATTTATATACTTAAGACATTTGGATTTGTGATTCAAAGATGACGATGAGACAAAATTACAGACAACCAGCCTTGAGAATCAGCTGTTTTTTCCAATTATGTTTCGATCTGGTAATTGTGGTTTCCAGGGAAGGCCTTGATTTAATCCTGGTGTTCATGACACTGTTCTTGAAATAATTCTGAAATATGGGGACATTATAATCCTTAAATATGGGGACATTATAATCATTGAGTTTGGGGACATTATAATCCTGGAATATGGGGTCAGCCTATGCCATCACAGGTCTACCGCCATGTTTAACCGTGGGCCACAGGCGTTGTGGGCTGGCAGTTTATGATGGCTTCCTCCCACTTTCTCCAAACAACCAAATTCAACTTTTGTTTTCTTTCAGGCAAAGCCAGGTAAGATCATCCTTTGTCACAATTTGGAATTTCTGGTTGAATGCCTGATGGAATTCCTTGGGTGCTCCCTGGGAATTTCCTCAGCATGCAGCCATTCATAGTATCGTGCCGAGTTGTGGTGGAATGCTACGTCGAAGAGGGGATGTGCTCTCCTGTAGTCCGGTGTGGACCTTTTGAGGGGTCTCTAAGGTTCATGTGTATGATGTGTTTACATAATACCTGTAGGCCTTTAAATTATATCTTTCTGGTTTATGGTTACAATGGTTGTTAAATGCATCAGCTCAGGTGAATATGTGAAAAGCTTGAGCAAAGATTAAAATATGTGGGGGGGTTCTAGTCCCCCTAACAGACACCTGGGACAACAGGTGAGTTAAATCTCTGGCCAGTTGCTGGCATTAATCAGTCAGTGGCAGACACCTGGGACAGAAGGTGAGTTAAATCTCTGGCCAGTTGCTGGCATTAATCAGTCAGTGGCAGCAGCCTTGTTACCAGCAGTACTACTGGCCTTGAGGCCCACATTTGAGCATCCCTGCTGTACAGGGTTACCTGTCGACATCACCAGTGACATCATTAGCAGTGACATCACAGCACTGAGAGTAAAGACTTGGCTATATACACTACATGGAGGGCCCCAGAACAGACTTAACATTTTTGTGCGACAAAACCAACACCCTGAAATACATGCAAATTGTGACATCTTCATAAAATGTAAAACAGCGAGAAATCTCAGAATATAAACATTTTATTAAATTGAATAAACATTTAAAAAATAACACTTTTGTGTTCTTGTTAGTATTACATTCACAATATCAGGCCTTGTTTCCTTTTTTCTTTCAGTACCATTAAAAATTGGTGCATGTTTAAAGTAAGACATCTACATAAATAAGTTCACATTTATAAATAAATAGAAAATAAATTAAAACATGTAAATAAATAAGTACACATGTATAAATACATAGAAAATTAAGTTAAAACATTTGTATAAATAAGTCCAGATTCATAAATAAATAGAAATTTCATGAATACATATATTAGATGCAACACAGGATATGTTTAACAGTTATACAGAAACGCGCAATCCTTTTTGCGCCTATGTTGCAGTGCTGGGAGTGTCCATTGGTTCTTTTACGCTTTCTGTAAAACAATGTCTTTGCCTCCAGGACTATTTTTCCAACTGGCCAGGATATCAAGTCTTCGTAAATGTGTGAGGACTTCGGCTCTGACTGCCTCCCAGTCATCAGTGCTGTAGTTCTGCAAACAAAATAACGTGTTCAATCAGAATAATATTTTTGATCATGTTTAATTGGGCCTACATCTGTAACATAGGGAATGAGCAGTATCTGTGTTCACCCCATAAAACCATATATCTGCATCAGGGTCAAGATACAAACCTGGAACTGGCTTCATGGAACAGTGTAAACTATAAGTTTTGTACACAACAGAAAATTCCAGTTTTAAACGGATATGTTTAGTCAGGGAACTGGCGACATGGCAATCTTATCAAGCAATGAATCAATAAACAAACAAATAAATGAGCCATCCAGTTAATATTGAGTGCAAATTGTTGGTTTAATGTTATTGAAAACGGATTTGTATCGTCATTCTTACCTTGCTTTCCAGGAGCATTCTCTTGAAATATGTTTTTATTTTCTTAAACGAACTTGCGTGAGATCCCCGGGACTTGAGTATCCTTATCTGTGCAGACAAAAAATAAAATAAAATAAATAAAAACCTGATGAGTCACTCTAATTTAAATGTTTAATTGACAACTATACATAATTTACGCCGATTATGAGCGATACTCTTTATCGTGTCCGGTAGGCCTATTCTGAAAAGTAGATGTAAAGTTTTGACTTACGCATTGTTTCAGCTCCGAAGCCTGACGATCGAGGTTGAGTTGGAACATCTGAAAGTTTTTTTGGTCCCAAGTAACAGTGTCACATTTGCCATTAATAAAGAGCTCTTTTATAGGGTTTATGACTTCGTGGATGAAGAAGACGCGTTCTTCAGCCTGTACAAGAGAAATCGTGTTGGCATTTAGTTCAATGTGAGATTCGGGAATATTGCTATTTAAACGTGATTCTGAGCGTAGGATTTTCAGATCATCGGTTTTTTTTTCCGTTTTCATGTTACTTAAAACTAAAAAAGATACATGTGGAAATGAAATCAATTTCGTAAATACGTCCACATTTTTGAATAAATAGAAATGCAAATGTCATGAATGCTTAAATTAGGCCTATATACAGAAACATGTCATGTAATGTCAGTGTTGGACATGGCATGACAGATGTGCTCTTGAAAAGCCGTCAGGAGATATTCGAACCGGATTCAGAATAGTTTGATGCAAACATACAAAAGAGATTTAAAAAAGTGAATATAATCATATAATCTTAAAACAATACCTGCATATTTTCAGAATGTTCGTAGAGCCTGTTCAGGACTTGAGCACTGGTTTTTCGTTGTGTATTTCCATCGCCCTTCAGAAGAAAACATGTGTAATCTCAGAAACAGCAATGGGACATTACAATTATGGGCGAGAAGATACTATGTTTATATGTTAACACTCCGCCCGAAAAAAGGTCCATGAACACAGGACAATATGAAAAAAATAAGGTTCTTCTTGTCGAGAAGTTTTGTCTAATGTCTTGATATTGTAAGTCTGTCATGAATAATTTTTAATCGATACTTACCATCTGTTCAAGCAGTTGTATGGAGTGATAGCTGATCACTTTGAAATTGCTTTGAGAGCCTTTTTCTCGAGGTTGCATCCAGGTGCACCCTTGAGCAAAGCTCCAGCTCAAGAGCGTCAGAGTGCAGTACATCCCAACGGCCTTTAGGTGCATTATTGTGCTTTCGTTTAGGGAAACCAACGGCGGCGCCGAGCGAACTGGAGTTGCTTTGTGTTTGAGCGAAGATCCGAGCCGAAACCGAGGCGATACGATAATAATCCAGGTAAGCGATCTGTGTCTTGCTTGCTCCTCTCGAGTCTTGACGTTTTCTGAGCCCTTCTTCCACATCGCGCCGGTTCATAAACGGCCTCCATGAGTGATGTTCAAAAAGTGAAATTGCAGCAGGTAGAAGTTCCCTGGCGGTTTCAGGTCTTGATTACCTGGTATTTCGCTTTTACGGTATGAGTGGGATTTGATAACCTATACAGTCGGACGAAAGATCGGACGTCTTGAAAACCATTTGTCCTGACTTTGGAGTTTCTAAAGCGTCATTAATATGTTGTTTTTTCTGAGCATTTTATTGATTACAAGTAAACTGCGGTAAGAGTAGCAGCAGACATTGCTCATTAGATCTGGCGTTTTTTAAAATTTTATTTACATCCCGCGCAAACTATTGGCGACATGAATATTTTTGGAAAAAATAAATACATATGTTTATATTTTTTATGGGGTGGTGTGCCACACTATATATAATATACGTATGAGATCAGACATATACTGTAGGTTCAGTAAGCAATTCAGTAACTTTTCGAATTTATTTCTCAATTGAATTGAATTCGAAATGACAGGACATGACTTTCAGTTCATCACTTGAGGAATCTCTGTCCTCATCAATCATGTGCTTGACTGTATCTGCATTTTTCCATGATAGACAAGTAACTTTTTTCAAGCATTGTAAAAACTTTATTTACAAACATTGTTGCTGTTGTGATGGGAATGACACCATATATGGGACAGGTATATTTTGTAGCAAAATAAATTACTACTAAAATACTTGCTTGATTAATATACTTATAACATTTGAATTTTTCATTCAAAGATGGATATGAGACAAGAGTACAGACAACCAGCCTTGAGAATCGGCAGTTTTTTCCAGTTATGTTTCTATCTGGTAATTGTGGTTTCCGGGGAAGGCTTTGATTTAATCCTGGTGTTCATGACACTGTTCTTGAAATAATCCTGAAATATGGGGACATTATAATCATTGAGTATGGGGACACTAGAATCCTGGTATATGGGGACAGCCTATGCCATCACAGGTCTATCGCCATGTTTAACCTTTAGCCACAGGCGTTGTGGGCTGGCAGTTTATGATGGCTTCCTCCCACTTTCTCCAAACAACCAAATTCAACTTTTGTTTTCTTTCAGGCAAAGCCAGGTAAGATCATCCTTTGTCACAATTTGGAATTTCTGGTTGTATTCCTGATGGAATTCCTTGGGTGCTCCCTGGGAATTTCCTCAGCATGCAGCCATTCATAGTATCGTGCCGAGTTGTGGTGGAATGCTACGTCGAGGAGAGGATGTGCTCTCCTGTAGTCCGGTGTGGACCTTTTGAGGGGTCTCTAAGGTTCATGGGTATGATGTGTTAACATCATACCTGTAGGTCTTTAAATGGTTATATCTTTCCGGTTTATGGTTACAATGGCTGTTAAATACATCAACTTAGGTGAATATGTGAAAAGGTTGAGCAAAGATTAAAATGTGGGGGTTTCTAGTCCCCCTAACCGGGCTATGAATGAACCCTCCCCCTCCCTCCACCATCTGTGATCTAAACCACCCCCCGGTCCCCCATAATGATGTCAGTGGATCGAAAGTATGATGTACACTTTGCTCTTTAGTAAGATATAAAAATGTGACGATATATGTAGGCGGAAAACAGGCAAGGTGTGTTTTGGTTCATAAAAGTCTAAAGTATGTACTTAATTGAAAGCACCTCTTCCAACATTTCTTCTTTCTCTGGAGCCCATACAGTCAGTGAGCTGTGGACTGCAAACCGCAGTAGACTGCACTTCCCCCACTGACCAGAGGGGTCGCCTGTGAGCCCTAAAGTAACGAATGCCCTGACAACTGAAGCTCTGGTGTCATGGGTAATGCTGAAGTCAGTGATGCGTTATTGAACAGCAGTGATACTCAAATCTATGTCTCAGAATTTCTGCTGGATTTCATTCTTCCCCTCGAACCAGGGCTAATTTACACCTGGGACAGCAGATGAGTTAAATCTCTGGCCAGTTGCTGGCATTAATCAGTCAGTGGCAGCAGCCTTGTTACCAGCAGTATTACTGGCCTTGAGGCCCACATTTGAGCATCCCTGCTGTACAGGGTTACCTGTCGACATCACCAGTGACATCATTAGCAGTGAAATCATAGCACTGAGAGTTAGAGACTTGGCTATGTACATTTCATGGGGGCCCCCAGAACAGACTTAACGTTTTTGTGCGACAAAACCACAACCCTTAAATACATGTACATTGTGACATCTTCACAAAATGTAAAACAGCGAGAATTCTCAGAATATAAACATTTTATTAAATTGCATAACCATTTCAAAAACACTTTTGTGTTCTTGTTTGTAATACATTCACAATATCAGCCTTTGTTTGCTTTTTTCTTTCAGTACCATAAAAAATTGGTGCATGTTTAAAGTAAGATATCGCCATAAATAAGTCCCTATTCATAAATAAAGAGAAAATAAATTAAAACATGTTAATAAATAAGTACACATGTATAAATAAATAGAAAATTAAGTTAAAACATTTGTATAAATAAGTCCACATTAATAAATGAATCGAAATTTCATGATTACATATATTTGATGCAACACAGGATATGTTTAACAGTTATACCGAAACGCGCAATCCTTTTTGCGCCTATGTTGCAGTGCTGGGAGTGTCCATTGGTTCTTTTACGCTTTCTGTAAATCAATGTCTTTGCCTCCAGGACTATTTTTCCATGCTGGCCAGGATATCAAGTCTTCGTAAATGTGTGAGGACTTCGGCTCTGACTGCCTCCCAGTCATCAGTGCTGTAGTTCTGCGAACAAAAGAACGTGTTCATTCAGACTAACATATGTGATCATGTTTAATTGGGCCTACATCTGTAACATAGGGATTGAGCAGTATCTGTGTTCACCCCATAAAACCATGTATCTGCATCAGGGTCTAGATAGAAACCTGGAACTGGCATCATGGAACAGTGTGAACTATAAGTTTTGTACACAACAGAAAATTCCAGTTTTAAATGCATATGTTTAGTCAGGGAACTGGCAACGTGTCAATCTTATCAAGCAATGAATCAACAAACAAATAAATGAGCAATCCAGTTAATATTGAGTGCAAATTGTTGGTTTAATGTTATTGAAAACGGATTTGTATCGTCATTCTTACCTTGCTTTCCAGGAGCATTTTCTTGAAATATATTTTTATTTTCTTAAACGAACTTGCGTGAGATGCCCGGGACTTGAGTATCCTTATCTGTGCAGACAAAACAAATATATATGTATATATATGTACATATACAAATCAGGATTACCTGTTGAGTCACTGTTATTTGAATGTTTAATTGACAACTATATATAATTTACGCCGATTATCAGCGGTCCTCTTTATCGTGTCCTTTAGGCCTATTCTGAAAAGAAGATGTAAAGTTTTGACTTACGCATTGTTTCAGCTCCGAGGCCTGACGATCGAGGTTCAGTTGGAACATCTGAAACTTTTTTTTGTCCCAAGTAACAGCGTCACATTTGCCATTAATAAAGAGCTCTTTTATATTGTTTATGACTTCGTGGATGAAGAAGACGCGTTCTTCAGCCTGTACAGGACAAATGGTGTTGGCATTTAGTTCAATGTGAGATTCGGGTATATTGGTATTTAAACGTAATTCTGAGCGTGTGCTTCTCAGATCATCAGTTTTTTTAATACATTTTTATGTTACTTAGAACTAAAAAGGATACATGTTTAAATGAAATCAATTTCGTAAATACGTCCACATTTTAAAATAAATAGAAATTAAAATGTTATGAATGCATAAATTAGGCCTTTATACAGAAACATGTCATGTAATGTCAGTGCTGGACATGGCATGACAGATTGAAAAGCCCCCAGGAGATATTCGAACCGGATTCAGAATAGTTTGATGCAAACATACAAAAGAGATTTAAAAAAGTGAATATAATCATATAATCTTAAAACAATACCTGCATATTTTCAGAATGTTCGTAGAGCCTGTTCAGGACTTGAGCACTGGTTTTTCGTTGTGTATTTCCATCGCCCTTCAGAAGAAAACATGTGTAATCTCAGAAACAGCAATGGGACATTACAATTATGGGCGAGAAGATACTATGTTTATATGTTAACACTCCGCCCGAAAAAAGGTCCATGAACACAGGACAATATGAAAAAAATAAGGTTCTTCTTGTCGAGAAGTTTTGTCTAATGTCTTGATATTGTAAGTCTGTCATGAATAATTTTTTATCGATACTTACCATCTGTTCAAGCAGTTGTATGGAGTGATAGCTGATCACTTTGAAATTGCTTTGAGAGCCTTTTTCTCGAGGTTGCATCCAGGTGCACCCTTGAGCAAAGCTCCAGCTCAAGAGCGTCAGAGTGCAGTACATCCCAACGGCCTTTAGGTGCATTATTGTGCTTTCGTTTAGGGAAACCAACGGCGGCGCCGAGCGAACTGGAGTTGCTTTGTGTTTGAGCGAAGATCCGAGCCGAAACCGAGGCGATACGATAATAATCCAGGTAAACGATCTGTGTCTTGCTTGCTCCTCTCGAGTCTTGACGTTTTCTGAGCCCTTCTTCCACATCGCGCCGGTTGATAAACGGCCTCCATGAGTGATGTTCAAAAAGTGAAATTGCAGCAGGTAGAAGTTCCCTGGCGGTTTCAGGTCTTGATTACCTGGTATTTCGCTTTTACGGTATGAGTGGGATTTGATAACCTATACAGTCGGACGAAAGATCGGACGTCTTGAAAACCTTGTGTCCTGACTTTGGAGTTTCTAAAGCGTCATTAATATGTTGTTTTTTCTGACCATTTTATTGATTACAAGTAAACTGCGGTAAGAGTAGCAGCAGACATTGCTCATTAGATCTGGCGTTTTTTAAAATTTTATTTACCTCCCGCGCAAACTATTGGCGACATGAATATTTTTGGAAAAAATAAATACATATGTTTATATTTTTTATGGGGTGGTGTACCACACTATATATAATATACGTATGAGATCAGACATATACTGTAGGTTCAGTAAACAATTCAGTAACTTTTCGAATTTATTTCTCAATTGAATTGAATTCGAAATGACAGGACATGACTTTCAGTTCATCACTTGAGGAATCTCTGTCCTCATCAATCATGTGCTTGACTGTATCTGCATTTTTCCATGATAGACAAGTAACTTTTTTCAAGCATTGTAAAAACTTTATTTACAAACATTGTTGCTGTTGTGATGGGAATGACACCATATATGGGACAGGTATATTTTGTAGCAAAATAAATTACTACTAAAATACTTGCTTGATTAATAAACTTATAACATTTGAATTTTTCATTCAAAGATGGATATGAGACAAGAGTACAGACAACCAGCCTTGAGAATCGGCAGTTTTTTCCAGTTATGTTTCTATCTGGTAATTGTGGTTTCCGGGGAAGGCTTTGATTTAATCCTGGTGTTCATGACACTGTTCTTGAAATAATCCTGAAATATGGGGACATTATAATCATTGAGTATGGGGACACTAGAATCCTGGTATATGGGGACAGCCTATGCCATCACAGGTCTACCGCCATGTTTAACCGTTAGCCACAGGCGTTGTGGGCTGGCAGTTTATGATGGCTTCCTCCCACTTTCTCCAAACAACCAAATTCAACTTTTGTTTTCTTTCAGGCAAAGCCAGGTAAGATCATCCTTTGTCACAATTTGGAATTTCTGGTTGAATTCCTGATGGAATTCCTTGGGTGCTCCTTGGGAATTTCCTCAGCATGCAGCCATTCATAGTATCGTGCCGAGTTGTGGTGGAATGCTACGTCGAGGAGAGGATGTGCTCTCCTGTAGTTTGGTGTGGACCTTTTGAGGGGTCTCTAAGGTTCATGTGTACGATGTGTTTACATAATACCTGTAGGCCTTTAAATGGTTATATCTTTCTGATTCATGGTTACAATGGCTGTTAAATACATCAGCTCAGGTGAATATGTGAAAAGCTTGAGCAAAGATTAAAATGTGAGGGGGGTTCTAGTCCCCCTAACCGGGCTATGAATGAACCCTCCCCCTCCCTCCACCATCTGTGATCAAAACCACCCCCCGGTCCCCCATAATGATGTCAGTGGATCTAAAGTATGATGTACACTTTGCTCTTTAGTAAGATATAAAAATGTGACGATATATGAAGGCGGAAACCAGGAAAGGTGTGTTTTGGTTTTTAAAAGTCTGAAGTATGTACTTAATGGAAAGCACCTCGTCTGCCAACATTTCTGCTTTCTCTGGAGCCCATACAGTCAGTGAGCTGTGGACTGCAAACCGCAGTAGTCTGCACTTCCCCCACTGACCAGAGGGGTCACCTGTGAGCCCTAAAGTAATGAATGCCCTGTTAACTGAAGCTCTGGTGTCATGGGTAATGCTGAAGTCAGTTATGCGTTATTGAACAGCGGTTATACTCAAATCTATGTCTCAGAATTTCTGCTGGATTTCATTCTTCCCCTCTAACCAGGGCTGATTTACACCTGGGACAGCAGATGAGTTAAATCTCTGGCCAGTTGCTGGCATTAATCAGTCAGTGGCAGCGGCCTTGTTACCAGCAGTACTACTGGCCTTGAGGCCCATATTTGAGCATCCCTGCTGTACAGGGTTACCTGTCGACATCACCAGTGACATCATTAGCAGTGACATCACAGTACTGAGAGTAAAGACTTGGCTATATACACTATATGGAGGGCCCCAGAACAGACTTAACATTTTTTTGCGACAAAACCACAACCCTGAAATACATGCAAATTGTGACATCTTCACAAAATGTAAAACAGCGAGAATTCTCAGAATATAAACATGTTATTAAATTGCATAAACCTTTAAAAAAGAACACTTTTGAGTTCTTGTTAGTATTACATTCACAATATCAGGCTTTGTTTCCTTTTTTCTTTCAGTACCATTAAAAACGGTGCATGTTTAAAGTAAGACATCTAGATAAATAAGTCAATTTTTAGAAATAAATAGAAAATAAATTAAAACATGTAAATAAATACGTACACATGTATAAATAAATAGAAAATTAAGTTAAAACATTTGCATAAATAAGTCCACAAATATAAATAAATAGAAATTTCATGAATACATTGTCTTGGTGGGAGGTAGTACCCGGTGAGTCCACCAGAGGGCCGAGGATCATTAGTTCCACCTGTTCCTCATTAACTCCTGGGGAGTTACCTTCCCCAAGAGTATTTAAAGCCAGTGCTGACTCCCTTCACTGCTTTTGTGTTCAACGTTCGCACTTGCACAAAGCCTGTAAGACGCCAGGTAGACGCTAGGTAGACGCTAGGTAGACGCTAGGTAGACGCTAGGTAGACGCTGTACTGGTAGAGTCAGGTACGGTGTTGGTTTATTCATCAGAACTCTCTGAGACTACCAAAAAATAGGTAAGGAAGGCGCTCGGTTGTGGTGTTTGTTCACCGACGCCTTCCTGATAGGTTTTCATTTATTCCTTTTTGTTTGGGGCTCGTGTGAGCCGGTGGTAGAGGGACGTTGTCCCCGGTATTGTATTTTATTTTGTGTTTTTCTTCCTGAGCTGCACCTCATGGGTTTATTTTGTGCCTAGCGGTTTTTGCTAGGTTGTACTTTTATTTGGGAGATTCACTATTATTACTCAGTGCTCACTTTCCAGCACTATATTTGGTCTGTGTATTCGCCCTGTTTTCGGAGGGTTGTTTTTATTTTCTAGAGCCATTTTTTGGGCTTAATTTCTGTTCTTTCCAATTACCGCCGACGGGTTAGTTTCTGTACCTCTCTGTGTCCTTATTGTTGTATACCACTTCCTGTATTGTGAGTTCGCCTTCAAAGGTCGAACCTCAGTCGCTACTGGCCCTCCACCCTGCACCTACCCTACATACATATATTTGATGCAACACAGGATATGTTTAACAGTTATACAGAAAGACGCAATCCTTTTTGCGCCTATGTTGCAGTGCTGGGAGTGTCCATTGGTTCTTTTACGCTTTCTGTAAATCAATGTCTTTGCCTCCAGGACTATTTTTCCATGCTGGCCAGGATATCAAGTCTTCGTAAATGTGTGAGGACTTCGGCTCTGACTGCCTCCCAGTCATCAGTGCTGTAGTTCTGCGAACAAAAGAACGTGTTCATTCAGACTAACATATTTGATCATGTTTAATTGGGCCTACATCTGTAACATAGGGATTGAGCAGTATCTGTGTTCACCCCATAAAACCATGTATCTGCATCAGGGTCTAGATAGAAACCTGGAGCATCATGGAACAGTGTGAACTATAAGTTTTGTACACGACAGAAAATTCCAGTTTTAAATGCATACGTTTAGTCAGGGAACTGGCAACATGGCAATCTTATCAAGCAATGAATCAACAAACAAATAAATGAGCAATCCAGTTAATATTGAGTGCAAATTGTTGGTTTAATGTTATTGAAAACGGATTTGTATCGTCATTCTTACCTTGCTTTCCAGGAGCATTCTCTTGAAATATGTTTTTATTTTCTTAAACGAACTTGCGTGAGATCCCCGGGACTTGAGTGTCCTTATCTGTGCAGCCAAAAAAACAAATATATATATATATACGTATAAAAATCAGGAAAACCTGTTGAGTCACTTTTATTTGAATTTTTAATTGAAAAGTATACATAATTTACGCCGATTATGAGCGATACTCTTTATCGTGTCCGGTAGGCCTATTCTGAAAAGTAGATGTAAAGTTTTGACTTACGCATTGTTTCAGCTCCGAAGCCTGACGATCGAGGTTGAGTTGGAACATCTGAAAGTTTTTTTGGTCCCAAGTAACAGTGTCACATTTGCCATTAATAAAGAGCTCTTTTATATGGTTTATGACTTCGTGGATGAAGAAGACGCGTTCTTCAGCCTGTACAGGAGAAATCGTGTTGGCATTTAGTTCAATGTGAGATTCGGGAATATTGCTATTTAAACGTGATTCTGAGCGTAGGCTTTTCAGATCATCAGTTTTTTTTTTCCGTTTTCATGTTACGTAAAACTAAAAAAGACACATGTGGAAATGAAATCAATTTCGTAAATACGTCCACATTTTTGAATAAATAGAAATTCAAATGTCATGATTGCTTAAATTAGGCCTGTGTACAGAAACATGTCATGTAATGTCAGTGTTGGACATGGCATGACAGATGTGCTCTTCAAAAGCCGTCAGGAGAAATTCGAACCGGATTCAGAATAGTTTGATGCAAACATACAAAAGAGATTTTAAAAAGTGAATATAATCATATAATCTTAAAACAATACCTGCATATTTTCAGCATGTTCGTATAGCCTGTTCAGAATTTGAGCACTGGTTTTTCGTTGTGTATTTCCATCGCCCTTCAGAAGAAAACATGTGTAATTTCAGAAACAGCAATGGGACATTACAATAATGGGCGAGAAGATAATATGTTTACATGTTAACACTCCGCCCGAAAAAAGGTCCGTGAACACAGGACAATATGAAAAAAATAAGGTTCCTCTTGTCGAGAAGTTTTGTCTAATGTCTTGATATTGTAAGTCTGTCATGAATAATTTTTAATCGATACTTACCATCTGTTCAAGCAGTTGTATGGAGTGATAGCTGATCACTTTGAAATTGCTTTGAGAGCCTTTTTCTCGAGGCTGCATCCAGGTGCACCCTTGAGCAAAGCTCCAGCTCAAGAGCGTCAGAGTGCAGTACATCCCAACGGCCTTTAGGTGCATTATTGTGCTTTCGTTTAGGGAAACCAACGGCGGCGCCGAGCCAAGTGGAGTTGTTTTGTGTTTGAGCGAAGATCCGATCCGAACCGAGGCGATACGATAATAATCCAGGTAAGCGATCTGTGTCTTGCTTGCTCCTCTCGAGTATTGATGTTTTCTGAGCCCTTCTTCCACAACGCGCCGGTTGATAAACGGCCTCCATGAGTGATGTTCAAAAAGTGAAATTGCAGCAGGTAGAAGTTCCCTGGCGGTTTCAGGTCTTGATTACCTGGTATTTCGCTTTTACGCTATGAATGGGATTTGATAACCTATACAGTCGGACGAAAGATCGGACGTCTTGAAAACCATTTGTCCTGACTTTGCAGTTTCTAAAGCGTCATTAATATGTTGTTTTTTCTGACCATTTTATTGGTTACAAGTAAACTGCGGTAAGAGTAGCAGCAGACATTGCTCATTAGATCTGGCGTTTTTTTAAATTTTATTTACCTCCCGCGCAAACTATTGGCGACATGAATATTTTTGAAAAAAATAAATCAATATGTTTATATTTTTTATGGGGTGGTGTGCCACACTATATATGATATACGTATGAGATCAGACATATACTGTAGGTTCAGTAAGCAATTCAGTAACTTTTGGAATTTATTTCTCAATTGAATTAAATTCGAAATGACAGGACATGACTTTCAGGTCATCACTTCAGGAATCTCTGTCCTCATCAGACATGTGCTTGACTGTATCTGCATTTTTCCATGATAGACAAGTAACTTTTTTCAAGCATCGAAAAAACTTCATTTACAAACATTGTTGCTGTTGTGATGGGAATGACACCATATATGGGACAGGTATATTTTGAATCAAAATAAATTAGCTGGTGTATTTATGGTACATTTTGTAGTAAATGTAATGAAAAGAAAAGAAAGGATATAAAAGTACCCACTGGCCAGCAGGGTCGCCTCTGAGCCCGAATGTAATGAATGTCCTGATAACTGAAGCTCTGGCTTATTTCAGGAAATGTACACAAAGAAGATTAAATATATGGGAAGGGTTGAGTGAAATAGTATACTTGCTTGATTAATATACTTATGACATTTGAATTTGTCGTTCAAAGATGAATATGAGACAAAAGTACAGACAACCAGCCTTGAGAATCAGCAGTTTCTTACAGTTATGTTTCGATCTGGTTATTGTGGTTTCCGGGGAAGGTTTTGATTTAATCCTGGTGTTCATGACATTGTTCTTGAAATAATCCTGAAATATGGGGACATTATAATCCTGAAATATGGGGACATTATAATCATTGAGTTTGGGGACATTAGAATCCTGGAATATGGGGACAGCCTATGCCATCACAGGTCTACCGCCATGTTTAACCGTTAGCCACAGGCGTTGTGGGCTGGCAGTTTATGATGGCTTCCTCCCACTTTCTCCAAACAACCAAATTCAACTTTTGTTTTCTTTCAGGCAAAGCCAGGTAAGATCATCCTTTGTCACAATTTGGAATTTCTGGTTGAATGCCTGATGGAATTCCTTGGGTGCTTTCTGGGAATTTCCTCAGCATGCAGACATTCATAGTATCGTGCCGAGTTGTGGTGGAATGCTACGTCGAAGAGAGGATGTGCTCTCCTGTAGTCCGGTGTGGACCATTTGAGGAGTCTCTCAGGTTCATGTGTATGATGCGTTTCCATAATACCTGTAGGCCTTTAAATGGTTATATCTTTCTGGTTTATGGTTACAATGGCTGTTAAATGCATCAGCTCAGGTGAATATGTGAAAAGCTTGAGCAAAGATTAAAATATGTGGGGGGGGTTCTAGTCCCCCTAACAGACACCTGGGACAACAGGTGAGTTAAATCTCTGGCCAGTTGCTGGCATTAATCAGTCAGTGGCAGCAGCCTTGTTACCAGCAGTACTACTGGCCTTGAGGCCCACATTTGAGCATCCCTGCTGTACAGGGTTACCTGTCGACATCACCAGTGACATCATTAGCAGTGACATCACAGCACTGAGAGTAAAGACTTGGCTATATACACTACATGGAGAGCCCCAGAACAGACTTAACATTTTTGTGCGACAATACCACAACCCTGAAATACATGCAAATTGTAACATCTTCACAAAATGTAAAACAGCGAGAAATCTCAGAATATAAACATTTTATTAAATTGCATAAACATTTCAAAAATAACACTTCTGTTTTCTTGTTAGTATTACATTCACAATATCAGGCCCTGTTTGCTTTTTTTTTTCAGTACCATTAAAAATAGGTTCATGTTTAAAGTAAGACATCTACATAAATAAGTCCATATTCATAAATAAATAGAAAATAAATTAAAACATGTAAATAAATAAGTACACTTGTATAAATACATAGAAAATTAAGTTAAAACATTTGTATAAATAAGTCCACATTCATAAATAAATAGAAATTTCATGAATACATATATTTGATGCAACACAGGATATGTTTAACAGTTATACAGAAACGCGCAATCCTTTTTGCGCCTATGTTGCAGTGCTGGGAGTGTCCATTGGTTCTTTTACGCTTTCTGTAAATCAATGTCTTTGCCTCCAGGACTCTTTTTCCATGCTGGCCAGGATATCAAGTCTTCGTAAATGTGTGAGGACTTCGGCTCTGACTGCCTCCCAGTCATCAGTGCTGTAGTTCTGCGAACAAAAGAACGTGTTCATTCAGACTAACATCTTTGATCATGTTTAATTGGGCCTACATCTGTAACATAGGGATTGAGCAGTATCTGTGTTCACCCCATAAAACCATGTATCTGCATCAGGGTCAAGATACAAACCTGGAACTGGCATCATGGAACAGTGTAAACTATAAGTTTTGTAAACAACAGAAAATTCCAGTTTTAAATGCATATGTTTAGTCAGGGAACTGGCAACATGGCAATCTTATCAAGCAATGAATCAATAAACAAACAAATAAATGAGCAATCCAGTTAATATTGAGTGCAAATTGTTGGTTTAATGTTATTGAAAACAGATTTGTATCGTCATTCTTACCTTGCTTTCCAGGAGCATTCTCTTGAAATATGTTTTTATTTTCTTAAACGAACTTGCGTGAGATGCCCGGGACTTGAGTATCCTTATCTGTGCAGACAAAAAAAACAACAAAAAAAAACAGGAAAACCTGATGAGTCACTCTAATTTAAATGTTTAATTGACAACTATACATAATTTACGCCGATTATCAGCGGTACTCTTCATCGTATCCTGTAGGCCTATTCTGAAAAGAAGATGTAAAGTTTTGACTTAAGCATTGTTTCAGCTCCGAGGCCTGACGATCGAGGTTGAGCTGGAACATCTGAAAGTTTTTTTGGTCCCAAGTAACAGCGTCACATTTGCCATTAATAAAGAGCTCTTTATTGATAATCCTGAAATATGGGGACATTATAATCATTGAGTTTGGGGACATTAGAATCCTGGAATATGGGGACAGCCTATGCCATCACAGGTCTACCGCCATGTTTAACCATTAGCCACAGGCGTTGTGGGCTGGCAGTTTATGATGGCTTCCTCCCACTTTCTCCAAACAACCAAATTCAACTTTTGTTTTCTTTCAGGCAAAGCCAGGTAAGATCATCCTTTGTCACAATTTGGAATTTCTGGTTGAATGCCTGATGGAATTCCTTGGGTGCTTTCTGGGAATTTCCTCAGCATGCAGACATTCATAGTATCGTGCCGAGTTGTGGTGGAATGCTACGTCGAAGAGAGGATGTGCTCTCCTGTAGTCCGGTGTGGACCTTTTGAGGAGTCTCTCAGGTTCATGTGTATGATGTGTTTCCATAATACCTGTAGGCCTTTAAATGGTTATATCTTTCTGGTTTATGGTTACAATGGCTGTTAAATGCATCAGCTCAGGTGAATATGTGAAAAGCTTGAGCAAAGATTAAAATATGTGGGGGGGGTTCTAGTCCCCCTAACAGACACCTGGGACAACAGGTGAGTTAAATCTCTGGCGAGTTGCTGGCATTAATCAGTCAGTGCCAGACACCTGGGACAACAGGTGAGTTAAATCTCTGTGTAGCGTTGGAAGCTAAGCGGAGAGCCAGGGGCGACCAAAGGTAGAACCTTTTTTAACCGACACGCGAACGTGTCAGTCACTAAATCCCAGGGAGAACCGGAATAGGGATACCCAGCTAGGAACAGGACTTCTCCCGGAACAATGGGAGGAAAGGAAATTAAACAAACCAAACTTAGAAATCGTAAACAGAGAAGTAGCTGAAAAACAGCTAGAGAACGTAAAACAACCCTTAAATAACTAGGGCGATCCAATACTTTGGTACCGTGCCAAATAGCTGGGCACTGAGTGAAAACCAAAAGAAAATACAACCTAGCGAGAAAAGCTAGGCACGAAAATAAAAACCTCGAGGCGCAGCTCGGGACAAAAATGCAAACCAAAATACAACACCGGGGACAACGTCCCTCTACCATCGACTCACACGAGTCCAAAAAGAAAAACAAAACCCTTGAGGAAGGCGCCAGCACACACAACACTTCCAGCTGTACGCCTTCCTTACCTTTTAGATATTTCTCCTTTTTAGCAATGAGAGAATTATCCACCAGCACCGTACCTGACTCGTATAGGGTTAGAGTCTACCGGGCGCTTTACCGGCTTTGTGCCAAGGGCGAACGGTTGAACACAAAAGCACAGAAACTAGTCCCTGCTGGTCTTAAATACTCTCCCGGTAGGTAATTCCCCTGGCGTAAACGAGGAACAGGTGGAAACAATAATCCTCGGCCAACTAGTGGCACCAGTGAGAATTACCTCCCACCATGACACTCTGGCCAGTTGCTGGCAGCAGTCAGTGGCAGCAGCCTTGTTACCAGCAGTATTACTGGCCTTGAGGCCCACATTTGAGCATCCCTGCTGTACAGGGTTACCTGTCGACATCACCAGTGACATCATTAGCAGTGACATCACAGCACTGAGAGTAAAGACTTGGCTATATACACTACATGGAGAGCCCCAGAACAGACTTAACATTTTTGTGCGACAATACCACAACCCTGAAATACATGCAAATTGTAACATCTTCACAAAATGTAAAACAGCGAGAAATCTCAGAATATAAACATTTTATTAAATTGCATAAACATTTCAAAAATAACACTTCTGTTTTCTTGTTAGTATTACATTCACAATATCAGGCTTTCTTTGCTTTTTTCTTTCAGTACCATTAAAAATAGGTGCATGTTTAAAGTAAGACATCTACATGAATAAGTCCATATTCATAAATAAATAGAAAATAAATTAAAACATGTAAATAAATAAGTACACATGTATAAATACATAGAAAATTAAGTTAAAACATTTGTATAAATAAGTCCACATTCATAAATAAATAGAAATGTCATGAATACATATATTTGATGCAACACAGGATATGTTTAACAGTTATACAGAAACGCGCAATCCTTTTTGCGCCTATGTTGCAGTGCTGGGAGTGTCCATTGGTTCTTTTACGCTTTCTGTAAATCAATGTCTTTGCCTCCAGGACTATTTTTCCATGCTGGCCAGGATATCAAGTCTTCGTAAATGTGTGAGGACTTCGGCTCTGACTGCCTCCCAGTCATCAGTGCTGTAGTTCTGCAAACAAAAGAACGTGTTCATTCAGACTAACATATGTGATCATGTTTAATTGGGCAGATACAGATTACAGATATAATGTTTATATCTGTAACATAGGGATTGAGCAGTATCTGTGTTCACCCCATAATCTGCATCAGGGTCTAGATACAAACCTGGAACTGGCTTCATGGAACAGGGTAAACTATAAGTTTTGTACACAACAGAAAATTCCAGTTTTAAATGCATATGTTTAGTCAGGGAACTGGCGACATGGCAATCTTATCAAGCAATTAATCAATAAACAAACAAATGAATGAGCCATCCAGTTAATATTGAGTGCAAATTGTTGGTTTAATGTTATTGAAAACGGATTTGTATCGTCATTCTTACCTTGCTTTCCAGGAGCATTCTCTTGAAATATGTTTTTATTTTCTTAAACGAACTTGCGTGAGATGCCCGGGACTTGAGTATCCTTATCTGTGCAGACAAAAAATAAAATAAAATAAATAAAAACCTGATGAGTCACTGTAATTTAAATGTTTAATTGACAACTATACATAATTTACGCCGATTATCAGCGGTACTCTTTATCGTGTCCTTTAGGCCTATTCTGAAAAGAAGATGTAAAGTTTTGACTTACGCATTGTTTCAGCTCCGAAGCCTGACGATTGAGGTTGAGTTGGAACATCTGAAAGTTTTTTTGGTCCCAAGTAACAGTGTCACATTTGCCATTAATAAAGAGCTCTTTTATATTGTTTATGACTTCGTGGATGAAGAAGACGCGTTCTTCAGCCTGTACAGGAGAAATCGTGTTGGCATTTAGTTCAATGTGAGGTTCGGGAATATCGCTATTTAAACGTGATTCTGAGCGTAGGCTTTTCAGATCATCAGTTTTTTTTCCCCATTTTCATATTACTTAGGAAAAAAAAAGATACATGTTTAAATGAAATCAATTTCGAAAATACGTCCACATTTTGGAATAAATAGAAATTAAAATGTTATGAATGCTTAAATTAGTCCTGTACACAGAAACATGTCATGTAATGTCAGTGTTGGACATGGCATGACAGATGTGCTCTTGAAGAGCCGTCAGGAGAAATTCGAACCGGATTCAGAATAGTTTGATGCAGACATACAAAAGAGATTTAAAACTGTTAATATAACCATATGATATTAAAACAATACCTGCATATTTTCAGCATGTTCGTGGAGCCTGTTCAGGATTTGAGCACTGGTTTTTCGTTGTGTATTTCCATCGCCCTTCAGAAGAAAACGTGTAATTTCAGAAACAGCAATGGGACATTACAATAATGGGCGAGAAGATAATATGTTTACATGTTAACACTCCCCCCGAAAAAAGGTCCATGAACACAGGACAATATTCCCAAAATAACGTTCTCTTGTCGAAAAGTTTTGTCTAATGTCTTGATATTGTAAGCCTGTCATGAATCATTTTTAATCGATACTTACCATCTGTTCAAGCAGTTGTATGGAGTGATAGCTGATCACTTTGAAATTGCTTTGAGAGCCTTTTTCTCGAGGCTGCATCCAGGTGCACCCTTGAGCAAAGCTCCAGCTCAAGAGCGTCAGAGTGCAGTACATCCCAATGGCCTTTAGGTGCATTATTGTGCTTTCGTTTAGGGAAACCAACGGCGGCGCCGAGCGAAGTGGAGTTGCTTTGTGTTTGAGCGAAGATCCGAGCCGAACCGAGACGATACGATAATAATCCAGGTAAGCGACCTGTGTCTTGCTTGCTCCTCTCGAGTCTTGATGTTTTCTGAGCCCTTCTTCCACATCGCGTCGGTTGATAAACAGACTCCATGAATGATGTTCAAAAAGTGAAATTGCAGCACGTAGAAGTTCCCTCGAGGTTTCAGGTCTTGCATACCTTGTTTTCGCTTTTACGGTATGAATGGAATGTGATAACCTGTACAGCCGGACGAAAGATCGGACGTCTTGAAAACCATTTCTGCTGACGTTGGAGTTTCTAAAGCATCATTAATATGTTGTTTTTTCTGACAATTATACTGATTAGAAGTAAACTGTGGTAAGAGTAACAGCAGAAATGGCGAATTAGATCTGGCGTTTTTTTTGTTTTATTTACCTCCCACGCAAACTATTGGCAACATGAATATTTTTGAAAAAAATAAATGAATATGTTTATGTTTTTTATGGGGTGGTGTGCCACACTATATACGATATGCGTATGAGATCAGACATATACTGTAGGTTCAGTAAGCAATTCAGTAACTTTTGGAATTTATTTCTCAATTGAATTAAATTCGAAATGACAGGGCATGACTTTCAGGTCATCACTTCAGGAATCTCTGTCCTTATCAGACATGTGCTTGACTGTATCTGCATTTTTCCATGATAGACAAGTAACTTTTTTCAAGCATCGAAAAAACTTCATTTACAAACATTGTTGCTGTTGTGATGGGAATGACACCATATATGGGACAGGTATATTTTATATAAAAATCAATTAACTGGTGTATTTATGGTACATTTTGTAGTAAATGTAATGAAAAGGAAAGAAAGGATATAAAAGTAGCCACTGAACAGCGGGGTCGCCTCTGAGCCCAAACGTAACGAATGTCCTGATAATTGAAGTTCTGGCTTATTTCAGGAAATGTACACAAAGAAGATGAAGTATATGGGAAGGGTTGAGTGAAATAGTATACTTGCTTGATTAATATACTTATGACATTTGAATTTGTCGTTCAAAGATGAATATGAGACAAAATTACAGACAACCAGCCTTGAGAATCAGCAGTTTTTTCCAGTTATGTTTCGATCTGGTAATTGTGGTTTCCGGGGGAAGGCTTTGATTTAAGCCTGGTGTTCATGACACTGTTCTTGAAATAATCCTGAAATATGGGGACATTATAATCCTGAAATATGGGGACATTATAATCATTGAGTTTGGGGACATTATAATCCTGGAATATGGGGACAGCCTATGCCATCACAGGTCTACCGCCATGTTTAACCTTTAGCCACAGGCGTTGTGGGCTGGCAGTTTATGATGGCTTCCTCCCACTTTCTCCAAACAACCAAATTCAACTTTTGTTTTCTTTCAGGCAAAGCCAGGTAAGATCATCCTTTGTCACAATTTGGAATTTCTGGTTGAATTCCTGATGGAATTCCTTGGGTGCTCCCTGGGAATTTCCTCAGCATGCAGCCATTCATAGTATCGTGCCGAGTTGTGGTGGAATGCTACGTCGAGGAGAGGATGTGCTCACCTGTAGTCCGGTGTGGACCTTTTGAGGGGTCTCTAAGGTTCATGTGTATGATGTGTTTACATAATACCTGTAGGCCTTTAAATGGTTATATCTTTCTGGTTTATGGTTACAATGGCTGTTAAATGCATCAGCTCAGGTGAATATGTGAAAAGCTTGAGCAAAGATTAAAATATGTGGGGGGGTTCTAGTCCCCCTAACCGGGCTATGAATGAACCCTCCCCCTCCCTCCACCATCTGTGATCTAAACCACCCCCCGGTCCCCCATAATGATGTCAGTGGATCTAAAGTATGATGTACACTTTGCTCTTTAGTAAGATATAAAAATGTGACGATATATGAAGGCGGAAAACAGGCAAGGTGTGTTTTGGTTCATAAAAGTCTAAAGTGTGTACTTAATGGAAAGCACCTCTTCCAACATTTCTTCTTTCTCTGGAGCCCATACAGTCAGTGAGCTGTGGACTGCAAACCGCAGTAGACTGCACTTCCCCCACTGACCAGAGGGGTCGCCTGTGAGCCCTAAAGTAACAAATGCCCTCATAACTGAAGCTCTGGTGTCATGGATAATGCTGAAGTCAGTTATGCGTTATTGAACAGCGGTTATACTCAAATCTATGTCTCGGAATTTCTGCTGGATTTCATTCTTTCCCTCGAACCAGGGCTAATTTACACCTGGGACAGCAGATGAGTTAAATCTCTGACCAGTTGCTGGCATTAATCAGTCAGTGGCAGCAGCCTTGTTACCAGCAGTACTACTGGCCTTGAGGCCCACATTTGAGCATCCCTGCTGTACAGGGTTACCTGTCGACATCACCAGTGACATCATTAGCAGTGAAATCATAGCACTGAGAGTTAGAGACTTGGCTATGTACATTTCATGGGGGCCCCCAGAACAGACTTAACGTTTTTGTGCGACAAAACCACAACTCCTAAATACATGTACATTGTGACATTTTCACAAAATGTAAAACAGCGAGAATTCTGAGAATATAAACATTTTATTAAATTGCATAACCATTTCAAAAACACTTTTGTGTTCTTGTTAGTAATACATTCACAATATCAGGCTTTGTTTGCTTTTTTCTTTCAGTACCATAAAAAATTGGTGCATGTTTAAAGTAAGATATCGCCATAAATAAGTCCCTATTCATAAATAAAGAGAAAATAAATTAAAACATGTTAATAAATAAGTACACATGTATAAATAAATAGAAAATTAAGTTAAAACATTTGTATAAATAAGTCCACATTAATAAATGAATCGAAATTTCATGATTACATATATTTGATGCAACACAGTATATGTTTAACAGTTATACCGAAACGCGCAATCCTTTTTGCGCCTATGTTGCAGTGCTGGGAGTGTCCATTGGTTCTTTTACGCTTTCTGTAAATCAATGTCTTTGCCTCCAGGACTATTTTTCCATGCTGGCCAGGATATCAAGTCTTCGTAAATGTGTGAGGACTTCGGCTCTGACTGCCTCCCAGTCATCAGTGCTGTAGTTCTGCAAACAAAAGAACGTGTTCATTCAGACTAACATATGTGATCATGTTTAATTGGGTCTACATCTTTAACATAGGGTGTGAGCAGTATCTGTGTTCACCCCATAATCTGCATCAGGGTCTAGATAGAAACCTGGAACTGGCATCATGGAACAGTGTAAACTATAAGTTTTGTACACAACAGAAAATTCCAGTTTTAAATGCATATGTTTAGTCTGGGAACAGGCAACATGGCCATCTTATCAAGCAATGAATCAATAAACAAACAAATGAATGAGCAATCCAGTTAATATTGAGTGCAAATTGTTGGTTTAATGTTATTGAAAACGGATTTGTATCGTCATTCTTACCTTGCTTTCCAGGAGCATTCTCTTGAAATATGTTTTTATTTTCTTAAACGAACTTCCGTGAGATGCCCGGGACTTGAGTATCCTTATCTGTACAGACAAAACAACCAAAAAAAAAACAGGAAAACCTGATGAGTCACTGTAATTTAAATGTTTAATTGACAACTATAAATAATTTACGCCGATTATCAGCGGTACTCTTTATCGTATCCTGTAAACCTATTCTGAAATAAAGATGTAAAGTTTTGACTTACGCATTGTTTCAGCTCCGAGGCCTGACGATCGAGGTTGAGTTGGAACATCTGAAAGTTTTTTTGGTCCCAAGTAACAGCGTCACATTTGCCATTAATAAAGAGCTCTTTTATATTGTTTATGACTTCGTGGATGAAGAAGACGCGTTCTTCAGCCTGTACAGGACAAATGGTGTTGGCATTTAGTTTAATGTGAGATTCGGGAATATTGCTATTTAAACGTGATTCTGAGCGTGTGCTTCTCAGATCATCCGTTTTTTATACATTTTTATGTTACTTAGAACTAAAAAAGATACATGTTGAAATGAAATCAATTTCGTAAATACCTCCACATTTTTGAATGAATAGAAATTCAAATGTTATGAATGCTTAAATTAGGCCTATATACAGAAACATGTCATGTAATGTCAGTGCTGGACCTGGCATGACAGATTGAAAAGCCCTCATGAGAAATTCGCACAGGATTCAGAATAGTTTGAGGCAGACATAGAAAAGAGATTTAAAAAAGTGAATATAATCATATAATCTTAAAACAATACCTGCATATTTTCAGCATGTTCGTATAGCCTGTTCAGGATTTGAGCACTGGTTTTTCGTTGTGTATTTCCATTGCCCTTCAGAAGAAAACATGTGTAATTTCAGAAACAGCAATGGGACATTACAATTATGGGCGAGAAGATAATATGTTTACATGTTAACACTCCCCCCGAAAAAAGGTCCATGAACACAGGACAATATTCCCAAAATAAGGTTCCTCTTGTCGAGAAGTTTTGTCTAATGTCTTGATATTGTAAGTCTGTCATGAATAATTTTTAATCGATACTTACCATCTGTTCAAGCAGTTGTATGGAGTGATAGCTGACCACTTTGAAATTGCTTTGAGAGCCTGCACCCTTGAGCAAAGCTCCAGCTAAAGAGGGTCAGAGTGCAGTACATCCCAACGGCCTTTAGGTGCATCATTGTGCTTTCGTTTAGGGAAACCAACGGCGGCGCCGAGCGAAGTGGAGTTGCTTTGTGTTTGAGCGAAGATCCGAGGCGAACCGAGGCGATACGATAATAATCCAGGTAAACGATCTGTGTCTTGCTTGCTCCTCTCGAGTCTTGATGTTTTCTGAGCCCTTCTTCCACATCGCGCCGGTTGATAAAGGCCTCCATGAGTGATGTTCAAAAAGTGAAATTGCAGCAGGTAGAAGTTCCCTGGCGGTTCAGGTGTTGCATACCTTGTTTTCGCTTTTACGGTATGAATGGAATGTGATAATCTGTAAAGCCGGACGAAAGATCGGACGTCTTGAAAACCATTTCTCCTGACGTTGGAGTTTCTAAAGCATCATTAATATGTTGTTTTTTCTGACAATTATATTGATTACAAGTAAACTGCGGTAAGAGTTGCAGCAGAAATGGCGAATTAGATCTGGCGTTTTTTTTGTTTTATTTACCTCCCACGGAAACTATTGGCGACATTAATATTTTTGAAAAAAATAAATGAATATGTTTATGTTTTTAATGGGGTGGTGTGCCACACTATATACGATATGCGTATGAGATCAGACATATACTGTAGGTTCAGTAAGCAATTCAGTAACTTTTGGAATTTATTTCTCAATTGAATTAAATTCGAAATGACAGGACATGACTTTCAGGTCATCACTTCAGGAATCTCTGTCCTCATCAGACATGTGCTTGACTGTATCTGCATTTTTCCATGATAGACAAGTAACTTTTTTCAAGCATCGAAAAAACTTCATTTACAAACATTGTTGCTGTTGTGATGGGAATGACACCATATATGGGACAGGTATATTTTGTATCAAAATAAATTAACTGGTGTATTTATGGTACATTTTGTAGTAAATGTAATGAAAAGAAAAGGAAGGATATAAAAGTACCCACTGACCAGCAGGGTCGCCTCTGAGCCCAAACGTAGCGAATGTCCTGATAACTGAAGCTCTGTCTTATTTCA
Source organism: Conger conger (assembly GCF_963514075.1). Lineage (NCBI taxonomy): Eukaryota > Metazoa > Chordata > Actinopteri > Anguilliformes > Congridae > Conger > Conger conger. Next base: position 8,185,016 of record NC_083775.1, on the reverse strand, counting down.
GGAAATGTACACAAAGAAGATGAAATATATGGGAAGGGTTGAGTGAAATAGTATGCTTGCTTGATTAATATACTTATGACATTTGTATTTGTCGTTCAAAGATGAATATGAGAAAAAAGTACAGACAACCAGCCTTGAGATTCAGCCGTTTTTTCCAGTTATGTTTCGATCTGGTAATTGTGGTTTCCGGGGAAGGCTTTGATTTAATCCTGGTGTTCATGACACGGTTCTTGAAATAATCCTCAAATATGGGGACATTATAATCCTGGAATATGGGGACAGCCTATGCCATCACAGGTCTACCGCCATGTTTAACCGTTAGCCACAGGCGTTGTGGGCTGGCAGTTTATGATGGCTTCCTCCCACTTTCTCCAAACAACCAAATTCAACTTTTGTTTTCTTTCAGGCAAAGCCAGGTAAGATCATCCTTTGTCACAATTTGGAATTTCTGGTTGAATGCCTGATGGAATTCCTTGGGTGCTCCCTGGGAATTTCCTCAGCATGCAGACATTCATAGTATCGTGCCGAGTTGTGGTGGAATGTTACGTCGAGGAGAGGATGTGCCCTCCTGTAGTCCGGTGTGGACCTTTTGAGGGGTCTCTCAGGTTCATGTGTATGATGTGTTTCCATATTACCTGTAGGCCTTTAAATGGTTATATCTTTCTGGTTTATGGTTACAATGGCTGTTAAATGCATCAGCTCAGGTGAATATGTGAAAAGCTTGAGCAAAGATTAAAATATGTGGGCGGGTTCTAGTCCCCCTAACAGACACCTGGGACAACAGGTGAGTTAAATCTCTGGCCAGTTGCTGGCATTAATCAGTCAGTGGCAGACACCTGGGACAGCAGGTGAGTTAAATCTCTGGCCAGTTGCTGGCATTAATCAGTCAGTGGCAGCAGCCTTGTTACCAGCAGTACTACTGGCCTTGAGGCCCACATTTGAGCATCCCTGCTGTACAGGGTTACCTGTCGACATCACCAGTGACATCATTAGCAGTGACATCACAGCACTGAGAGTAAAGACTTGGCTATATACACTACATGGAGAGCCCCAGAACAGACTTAACATTTTTGTGCGACAATACCAACACCCTTAAATACATGCAAATTGTGACATCTTCATAAAATGTAAAACAGCGAGAAATCTCAGAATATAAACATTTTATTAAATTGCATAAATATTTCAAAAATAACACTTTTGTGTTCTTGTTAGTATTACATTCACAATATCAGGCCTTGTTTCCTTTTTTCTTTCAGTACCATTAAAAAAGTACACATGTATAAATACATAGAAAATTAAGTTAAAACATTTGTATGAATGAGTCCAGATTCATAAATAAATAGAAATTTCATGAATACATATATTAGATGCAACACAGGATATGTTTAACAGTTATACAGAAACGCGCAATCCTTTTTGCGCCTATGTTGCAGTGCTGGGAGTGTCCATTGGTTCCTTTACGCTTTCTGTAAATCAATGTCTTTGCCTCCAGGACTATTTTTCCAAGCTGGCCAGGATATCAAGTCTTCGTAAATGTGTGAGGACTTCGGCTCTGACTGCCTCCCAGTCATCAGTGCTGTAGTTCTGCGAACAAAAGAACGTGTTCATTCAGACTAACATATGTGATCATGTTTAATTGGGCCTACATCTGTAACATAGGGAGTGAGCAGTATCTGTGTTCACCCCATTAAACCATGTATCTGCATCAGGGTCTAGATAGAAACCTGGAACTGGCGTCATGGAACAGTGTAAACTATAAGTTTTGTACACAACAGAAAATTCCAGTTTTGAATGCATATGTTTAGTCAGGGCGGCACGGATGGTGCAGTGGGTAGCACTGCCGCCTCACAGCAAGGAGGTCCTGAGTTCGAATCCCCGTCGGCCGGGGCCTCTCTGTGCGGAGTTTGCATGTTCTCCCCGTGTCTGCGTGGGTTTCCTCCGGGTACTCCGGTTTCCTCCCACAGTCCAAAGACATGCAGGTTAGGCTGATTGGAGAGTCTAAATTGCCCATAGGTATGAGTGTGTGAGTGAATGGTGTGTGTGCCCTGTGATGGACTGGCGACCTGTCCAGGGTGTATTCCTGCCTTTCGCCCAATGTATGCTGGGATAGGCTCCAGCCCCCTGCGACCCTGTTCAGGATAAGCGGGTTCAGATAATGGATGGATGGATGGATGGATGGATGTTAAGTCAGGGAACTGGCGACATGGCAATCTTATCAAGCAATGAATCAATAAACAAACAAATATATGAGCAATCCAGTTAATACTGAGTGCAAATTGTTAATTTAATGTTCTTGAAAACGGATTTGTATCGTCATTCTTACCTTGCTTTCCAGGAGCATTCTCTTGAAATATGTTTTTATTTTCTTAAACGAACTTCCGTGAGATGCCCGGGACTTGAGTATCCTTATCTGTGCAGACAAAAAAAATGACCTGATGAGTCACTGTAATTTAAATGTTTAATTGACAACTATACATAATTACTATACATAATTTACGCCGATTATCAGCGGTACTCTTTATCGTGTCCTTTAGGCCTATTCTGAAAAGAAGATGTAAAGTTTTGACTTACGCATTGTTTCAGCTCCGAAGCCTGACGATCGAGGTTGAGTTGGAACATCTGAAAGTTTTTTTGGTCCCAAGTAACAGTGTCACATTTGCCATTAATAAAGAGCTCTTTTATATTGTTTATGACTTCGTGGATGAAGAAGACGCGTTCTTCAGCCTGTACAGGAGAAATCGTGTTGGCATTTAGTTCATTGTGAGGTTCGGGAATATCGCTATTTAAACGTGATTCTGACCGTGTGGTTCTCAGATCATCAGTTTTTTTCCCCCATTTTCATGTTACTTAGAACAAAAAAAAAGATACATGTTGAAATGAAATCAATTTCGTAAATACGTCGAAATTTTTGAATAAATAAAAATTAAAATGTTATGAATGCATAAATTAGGCCTGTACACAGAAACATGTCCTGTAATGTCAGTGTTGGATATGGCATGACAGATGTGCTCTTGAAAAGCCGTCAGGAAAAATTCTAACCGGATTCAGAATAGTTTGATGCAGACATACAAAAGAGATTTAAAAATGTTAATATAATCATATAATCTTAAAACAATACCTGCATATTTTCAGAATGTTCGTAGAGCCTGTTCAGGACTTGAGCACTGGTTTTTCGTTGTGTATTTCCATCGCCCTTCAGAAGAAAACATGTGTAATTTCAGAAACAGCAATGGGACATTACATTTATGGGCGAGAAGATAATATGTTTACATGTTAACACTCTCCCCGAAAAAAGGTCCATGAACACAGGACAATATTCCCAAAATAAGGTTCCTCTTGTCGAGAAGTTTTGTCTAATGTCTTGATATTGTAAGTCTGTCTTGAATAATTTTTTATCTATACTTACCATCTGTTCAAGCAGTTGTATGGAGTGATAGCTGACCACTTTGAAATTGCTTTGAGAGCCTTTTTCTCGAGGCTGCATCCAGGTGCACCCTTGAGCAAAGCTCCAGCTCAAGAGCGTCAAAGTGCAGTACATCCAAACGACCTTTAGGTGCATTATTGTGCTTTCGTTTAGGGAAACCAACGGCGGCGCCGAGCGAAGTGGAGTTGCTTTGTGTTTGAGTGAAGATCCGAAGCGAACCGAGGCGATACGATAATAATCCAGGTAAGCGATCTGTGTCTTGCTTGCTCCTCTCGAGTCTTGATGTTTTCTGAGCCCTTCTTCCACATCGCGCCGGTTGATAAACCGCCTCCATGAATGATGTTCAAAAAGTGAAATTGCAGCAGGTAGAAGTTCCCTGGCGGTTTCAGGTCATGATTACCTGTTTTTCGCTTTTAAGGTATGAATGGAATGTGATAACCTCTTCAGCCGGACGAAAGACCGGACGTCTTGAAAACCATTTGTCCTGACGTTGGAGTTTCTAAAGCGTCATTAATTTGTTGTTTTTTCTGACTATTATATTGATTACAAGTAAACTGCGGTAAGAGCAGCAGCAGAAATGGCTTATTAGATCTGGCGATTTTTTATTTTATTTAGCCTACCTTCCACGCACACTATTGGCGACATTAATATTTTTGAAAAAAATAAATGAATATGTTTATGTTTTTTATGGGGTGGTGTGCCACACTATTTACGATATACGTATGAGATCAGACATATACTGTATGTTCAGTAAGCAATTCAGTAACTTTTGGAATTTATTTCTCAATTGAATTAAATTCGAAATGACAGGACATGACTTTCAGGTCATCACTTCAGGAATCTCTCTCCTCATCAGACATGTGCTTGACTGTATCTGCCTTTGATAGACAAGTAACTTTTTTCGAGAATAAAAAAAACTTAATTTACAAACATTGTTGCTGTTGTGATGGGAATAACACCATATATGGGACAGGTATATTTTGAATCAAAATAAATTAGCTGGTGTATTTATGGTACATTTTGTAGTAAATGTAATGAAAAGAAAAGGAAGGATATAAAAGTACCCACTGACCAGCGGGGTCGCCTCTGAGCCCAAACGTAATGAATGTCCTGAGAACTGAAGCTCTGGCTAATTTCAGGAAATGTACACAAAGAAGATGAAATATATGGGAAGGGTTGAGTGAAATAGTATACTTGCTTGATTAATATACTTATGACATTTGAATTTGTTGTTCAAAGATGAATATGAGACAAAAGTACAGACAACCAGCCTTGAGAATCAGCAGTTTTTTCCAGTTATGTTTCGATCTGGTAATTGTGGTTTCCGGGGGAAGGCTTTGATTTAATCCTGGTGTTCATGACACTGTTCTTGAAATAATCCTGAAATATGGGGACATTATAATCCTGAAATATGGGGACATTATAATCATTGAGTTTGGGGACATTATAATCCTGGAATATGGGGACAGCCTATGCCATCACAGGTCTACCGCCATGTTTAACCGTTAGCCACAGGCGTTGTGGGCTGGCAGTTTATGATGGCTTCCTCCCACTTTCTCCAAACAACCAAATTCAACTTTTGTTTTCTTTCAGGCAAAGCCAGGTAAGATCATCCTTTGTCACAATTTGGAATTTCTGGTTGAATTCCTGATGGAATTCCTTGGGTGCCCCCTGGGAATTTCCTCAGCATGCAGCCATTCATATTATCGTGCCGAGTTGTGGTGGAATGCTACGTCGAGGAGTCCGGTGTGGACCTTTTGAGCGGTCTCTAAGGTTTGTGTGTATGATGTGTTTACATAACACCTGTAGGCCTTTAAATGGTTATATCTTTCTGGTTTATGGTTACAATGGCTGTTAAATGCATCAGCTCAGGTGAATATGAGAAAAGCTTGAGCAAAGATTAAAATATGTGGGGGGGTTCTAGTCCCCCTAACAGACACCTGGGACAGCAGGTGAGTTAAATCTCTGGCCAGTTGCTGGCATTAATCAGTCAGTGGCAGTAGCCTTGTTACCAGCAGTACTACTGGCCTTGAGGCCCACATTTGAGCATCCCTGCTGTACAGAGTTACCTGTCGACATCACCAGTGACATCATTAGCAGTGACATCACAGCACTGAGAGTAAAGACTTGGCTATATACACTACATGGAGGGCCCCAGAACAGACTTAACATTTTTGTGCGACGAAACCACAACGCTGAAATACATGCAAATTGTGACATCTTTATAAAATGTTAAACAGCGAGAATTCTCAGAATATAAACATTTTATTAAATTGCATAAACATTTCAAAAATAACACTTCTGTTTTCTTGTTAGTATTACATTCACAATATCAGGCTTTGTTTGCTTTTTTCTTTCAGTACCATTAAAAATAGGTGCATGTTTAAAGTAAGACATCTACATAAATAAGTTCATATTCATAAATAAATAGAAAATAAATTAAAACATGTAAATAAATAAGTACACATGTATAAATACATAGAAAATTAAGTTAAAACATTTGTATAAATAAGTCCACATTCATAAATAAATAGAAATTTCATGAATACATATATTTGATGCAACACAGGATATGTTTAACAGTTATACAGAAACGCGCAATCCTTTTTGCGCCTATGTTGCAGTGCTGGGAGTGTCCATTGGTTCTTTTACGCTTTCTGTAAATCAATGTCTTTGCCTCCAGGACTATTTTTCCAAGCTGGCCAGGATATCAAGTCTTCGTAAATGTGTGAGGACTTCGGCTCTGACTGCCTCCCAGTCATCAGTGCTGTAGTTCTGCAAACAAAAGAACGTGTTCAATCAGAATAATATTTTTGATCATGTTTAATTGGGCCTACATCTTTAACATAGGGAGTGAGCAGTATCTGTGTTCACCCCATAATCTGCATCAGGGTCAAGATACAAACCTGGAACTGGCTTCACGGAACAGTGTAAACTATAAGTTTTGTACACAACAGAAAATTCCAGTTTTAAACGGATATGTTTAGTCAGGGAACTGGCGACATGGCAATCTTATCAAGCAATTAATCAATAAACAAACAAATAAATGAGCCGTCCAGTTAATATTGAGTGCAAATTGTTGGTTTAATGTTATTGAAAACGGATTTGTATCGTCATTCTTACCTTGCTTTCCAGGAGCATTCTCTTGAAATATGTTTTTATTTTCTTAAACGAACTTGCGTGAGATGCCCGGGACTTGAGTATCCTGATCTGTGCAGACAAAAAAAAAAAAAAAAAAAAGACCTGATGAGTCACTGTAATTTAAATGTTTAATTGACAACTATACATAATTTACGCCGATTATGAGCGATACTCTTAATCGTGTCCGGTAGGCCTATTCTGAAAAGTAGATGTAAAGTTTTGACTTACGCATTGTTTCAGCTCCGAAGCCTGACGATCGAGGTTGAGTTGGAACATCTGAAAGTTTTTTTGGTCCCAAGTAACAGTGTCACATTTTCCATTAATAAAGAGCTCTTTTATATTGTTTATGACTTCGTAGATGAAGAAGACGCGTTCTTCAGCCTGTAGAGGAGAAATCGTGTTGGCATTTAGTTCAATGTGAGGTTCTGGAATATCGCTATTTAAACGTGATTCTGAGCGTGTGCTTCTCAGATCATCAGTTTTTCCCCCCCATTTTCCTGTTACTTAGAACTAAAAAAGATACATGTTGAAATGAAATCAATTTCGTAAATACGTCCACATTTTTCAATGAATAGAAATTCAAATGTTATGAATGCTTAAATTAGGCCTGTACACAGAAACATGTCATGTAATGTCAGTGTTGGACATGGCATGACAGATGTGCTCTTGAAAAGCCGTCAGGAAAAATTCTAACCGGATTCAGAATAGTTTGATGCAAACATACAAAAGAGATTTAAAAATGTTAATATTATCAAATAATCTTAAAACAATACCTGCATATTTTCAGAATGTTCGTAGAGCCTGTTCAGGACTTGAGCACTGGTTTTTCGTTGTGTATTTCCATCGCCCTTCAGAAGAAAACATGTGTTATCTCAGAAACAGCAATGGGACATTACAATTATGGGCGAGAAGATAATATGTTTACATGTTAACACTCCCCCCGAAAAAAGGTCCATGAACACAGGACAATATTCCCAAAATAAGGTTCCTCTTGTCGAGAAGTTTTATCTAATGTCTTGATATTGTAAGTCTGTCTTGAATAATTTTTAATCGATACTTACCATCTGTTCAAGCAGTTGTATGGAGTGATAGCTGACCACTTTGAAATTGCTTTGAGAGCCTTTTTCTCGAGGCTGCATCCAGGTGCACCCTTGAGCAAAGCTCCAGCTCAAGAGCGTCAGAGTGCAGTACATCCAAACGACCTTTAGGTGCATTATTGTGCTTTCGTTTAGGGAAACCAACGGCGGCGCCGAGTGAAGTGGAGTTGCTTTGTGTTTGAGCGAAGATCCGAGGGGAACCGAGGCGATACGATAATAATCCAGGTAAGCGATCTGTGTCTTGCTTGCTCCTCTCGAGTCTTGATGTTTTCTGAGCCCTTCTTCCACATCGCGCCGGTTGATAAACGGCGTCCAGGAATGATGTTCAAAAAGTGAAATTGCAGCAGGTAGAAGTTCCCTGGCGGTTTCAGGTCTTGATTACCTGTTTTTCGCTTTTAAGGTATGAATGGAATGTGATAACCTCTACAGCCGGACGAAAGATCGGACGTCTTGAAAACCATTTGTCCTGACGTTGGAGTTTCTAAAGCGTCATTAATTTGTTGTTTTTTCTGACTATTATATTGATTACAAGTAAACTGCGGTAAGAGCAGCAGCAGAAATGGCTTATTAGATCTGGCGATTTTTTATTTTATTTAGCCTACCTTCCACGCACACTATTGGCGACATTAATATTTTTGAAAAAAATAAATGAATATGTTTATGTTTTTTATGGGTTGGTGTGCCACACTATTTACGATATACGTATGAGATCAGACATATACTGTAGGTTCAGTAAGCAATTCAGTAACTTTTGGAATTTATTTCTCAATTGAATTAAATTCGAAATGAGAGGACATGACTTTCAGGTCTTAACTTCAGGAATCTCTCTCCTCATCAGACATGTGCTTGACTGTATCTGCATTTGATAGACAAGTAACTTTTTTCGAAAATCAAAAAAACTTAATTTACAAACATTCTTGCTGTTGTGATGGGAATAACACCATATATGGGACAGGTATATTTTGAATCAAAATAAATTAGCTGGTGTATTTATGGTACATTTTGTAGTAAATGTAATGAAAAGAAAAGGAAGGATATAAAAGTTCCCACTGACCAGCGGGGTCGCCTCTGAGCCCAAACGTAATGAATGTCCTGATAACTGAAGCTCTGCCTAATTTCAGGAAATGTACACACAGAAGATGAAATATATGGGAAGGGTTGAGTGAAATAGTATACTTGCTTGATTAATATACTTATGACATTTGAATTTGTCGTTCAAAGATGAATATGAGACAAAAGTACAGACAACCAGCCTTGAGAATCAGCAGTTTTTTCCAGTTATGTTTCGATCTGGTAATTGTGGTTTCCGGGGGAAGGCTTTGATTTAATCCTGGTGTTCATGACACTGTTCTTGAAATAATCCTGAAATATGGGGACATTATAATCCTGAAATATGGGGACATTATAATCATTGAGTTTGGGGACATTAGAATCCTGGAATATGGGGACAGCCTATGCCATCACTGGTCTACCGCCATGTTTAACCGTGGGCCACAGGCGTTGTGGGCTGGCAGTTTATGATGGCTTCCTCCCACTTTCTCCAAACAACCAAATTCAACTTTTGTTTTCTTTCAGGCAAAGCCAGGTAAGATCATCCTTTGTCACAATTTGGAATTTCTCCTTGGGTGCTCCCTGGGAATTTCCTCAGCATGCAGCCATTCATATTATCGTGCCGAGTTGTGGTGGAATGCTACGTCGAGGAGTCCGGTGTGGACCTTTTGAGGGGTCTCTAAGGTTTGTGTGTATGATGTGTTTACATGACACCTGTAGGCCTTTAAATGGTTATATCTTTCTGGTTTATGGTTACAATGGCTGTTAAATGCATCAGCTCAGGTGAATATGTGAAAAGCTTGAGCAAAGATTAAAATATGTGGGGGGGTTCTAGTCCCCCTGACAGACACCTGGGACAACAGGTGAGTTAAATCTCTGGCCAGTTGCCTGCATTAATCAGTCAGTGGCAGCAGCCTTGTTACCAGCAGTACTACTGGCCTTGAGGCCCACATTTGAGCATCCCTGCTGTACAGGGTTACCTGTCGACATCACCAGTGACATCATTAGCAGTGACATCACAGCACTGAGAGTAAAGACTTGGCTATATACACTACATGGAGGGCCCCAGAACAGACTTGACATTTTTGTGCGACAAAACCAACACCCTGAAATACATGCAAATTGTGACATCTTCATAAAATGTAAAACAGCGAGAATTCTCAGAATAGAAACATTTTATTAAATTGCATAAATATTTCAAAAATAACACTTTTGTGTTCTTGTTAGTATTATATTCTCAATATCAGGCCTGGTTTGCTTTTTTCTTTCAGTACCATTAAAAATTGGTGCATGTTTAAAGTAAGACATCTACATAAAAAAGTTCATATTTATAAATAAATAGAAAATAAATTAAAACATGTAAATAAAAAAGTACACATGTATAAATACATAGAAAATTAAGTTAAAACATTTGTATAAATAAGTCCACATTCATAAATAAATAGAAATTTCATGAATACATATATTTGATGCAACACAGGATATGTTTAACAGTTATACAGAAACGCGCAATCCTTTTTGCGCCTATGTTGCAGTGCTGGGAGTGTCCATTGGTTCTTTTACGCTTTCTGTAAATCAATGTCTTTGCCTCCAGGACTCTTTTTCCATGCTGGCCAGGATATCAAGTCTTCGTAAATGTGTGAGGACTTCGGCTCTGACTGCCTCCCAGTCATCAGTGCTGTAGTTCTGCGAACAAAAGAACGTGTTCATTCAGACTAACATCTTTGATCATGTTTAATTGGGCCTACATCTGTAACATAGGGATTGAGCAGTATCTGTGTTCACCCCATAAAACCATGTATCTGCATCAGGGTCAAGATACAAACCTGGAACTGGCATCATGGAACAGTGTAAACTATAAGTTTTGTAAACAACAGAAAATTCCAGTTTTAAATGCATATGTTTAGTCAGGGAACTGGCAACATGGCAATCTTATCAAGCAATGAATCAATAAACAAACAAATAAATGAGCAATCCAGTTAATATTGAGTGCAAATTGTTGGTTTAATGTTATTGAAAACAGATTTGTATCGTCATTCTTACCTTGCTTTCCAGGAGCATTCTCTTGAAATATGTTTTTATTTTCTTAAACGAACTTGCGTGAGATGCCCGGGACTTGAGTATCCTTATCTGTGCAGACAAAAAAAACAACAAAAAAAAACAGGAAAACCTGATGAGTCACTCTAATTTAAATGTTTAATTGACAACTATACATAATTTACGCCGATTATCAGCGGTACTCTTTATCGTGTCCTTTAGGCCTATTCTGAAAAGAAGATGTAAAGTTTTGACTTACGCATTGTTTCAGCTCCGAGGCCTGGCGATCGAGGTTGAGTTGGAACATCTGAAAGTTTTTTTGGTCCCAAGTAACAGCGTCACATTTGCCATTAATAAAGAGCTCTTTATTGATAATCCTGAAATATGGGGACATTATAATCATTGAGTTTGGGGACATTAGAATCCTGGAATATGGGGAAAGCCTATGCCATCACAGGTCTACCGCCATGTTTAACCATTAGCCACAGGCGTTATGGGCTGGCAGTTTATGATGGCTTCCTCCCACTTTCTCCAAACAACCAAATTCAACTTTTGTTTTCTTTCAGGCAAAGCCAGGTAAGATCATCCTTTGTCACAATTTGGAATTTCTGGTTGAATGCCTGATGGAATTCCTTGGGTGCTTTCTGGGAATTTCCTCAGCATGCAGACATTCATAGTATCGTGCCGAGTTGTGGTGGAATGCTACGTCGAAGAGAGGATGTGCTCTCCTGTAGTCCGGTGTGGACCTTTTGAGGAGTCTCTCAGGTTCATGTGTATGATGTGTTTCCATAATACCTGTAGGCCTTTAAATGGTTATATCTTTCTGGTTTATGGTTACAATGGCTGTTAAATGCATCAGCTCAGGTGAATATGTGAAAAGCTTGAGCAAAGATTAAAATATGTGGGGGGGGTTCTAGTCCCCCTAACAGACACCTGGGACAACAGGTGAGTTAAATCTCTGGCGAGTTGCTGGCATTAATCAGTCAGTGCCAGACACCTGGGACAACAGGTGAGTTAAATCTCTGGCCAGTTGCTGGCAGCAGTCAGTGGCAGCACCCTTGTTACCAGCAGTATTACTGGCCTTGAGGCCCACATTTGAGCATCCCTGCTCTACAGGGTTACCTGTCGACATCACCAGTGACATCATTAGCAGTGACATCACAGCACTGAGAGTAAAGACTTGGCTATATACACTACATGGAGAGCCCCAGAACAGACTTAACATTTTTGTGCGACAATACCACAACCCTCAAATACATACAAATTGTAACATCTTCACAAAATGTAAAACAGCGAGAAATCTCAGAATATAAACATTTTATTAAATTGCATAAACATTTCAAAAATAACACTTCTGTTTTCTTTTTGGTATTACATTCACAATATCAGGCTTTGTTTGCTTTTTTCTTTCAGTACCATTAAAAATAGGTGCATGTTTAAAGTAAGACATCTACATGAATAAGTCCATATTCATAAATAAATAGAAAATAAATTAAAACATGTAAATAAATAAGTACACATGTATAAATACATAGAAAATTAAGTTAAAACATTTGTATAAATAAGTCCACATTCATAAATAAATAGAAATTTCATGAATACATATATTTGATGCAACACAGGATATGTTTAACAGTTATACAGAAACGCGCAATCCTTTTTGCGCCTATGTTGCAGTGCTGGGAGTGTCCATTGGTTCTTTTACGCTTTCTGTAAATCAATGTCTTTGCCTCCAGGACTATTTTTCCATGCTGGCCAGGATATCAAGTCTTCGTAAATGTGTGAGGACTTCGGCTCTGACTGCCTCCCAGTCATCAGTGCTGTAGTTCTGCAAACAAAATAACGTGTTCAATCAGACTAATATTTTTGATCATGTTTAATTGGGCCTACATCTTTAACATAGGGAGTGAGCAGTATCTGTGTTCACCCCATAATCTGCATCAGGGTCTAGATACAAACCTGGAACTGGCTTCATGGAACAGGGTAAACTATAAGTTTTGTACACAACAGAAAATTCCAGTTTTAAATGCATATGTTTAGTCAGGGAACTGGCGACATGGCAATCTTATCAAGCAATTAATCAATAAACAAACAAATAAATGAGCCATCCAGTTAATATTGAGTGCAAATTGTTGGTTTAATGTTATTGAAAACGGATTTGTATCGTCATTCTTACCTTGCTTTCCAGAAGCATTCTCTTGAAATATGTTTTTATTTTCTTAAACGAACTTGCGTGAGATGCCCGGGACTTGAGTATCCTTATCTGTGCAGACAAAAAATAAAATAAAATAAATAAAAACCTGATGAGTCACTGTAATTTAAATGTTTAATTGACAACTATACATAATTTACGCCGATTATCAGCGGTACTCTTTATCGTGTCCTTTAGGCCTATTCTGAAAAGAAGATGTAAAGTTTTGACTTACGCATTGTTTCAGCTCCGAAGCCTGACGATCGAGGTTGAGTTGGAACATCTGAAAGTTTTTTTGGTCCCAAGTAACAGTGTCACATTTGCCATTAATAAAGAGCTCTTTTATATTGTTTATGACTTCGTGGATGAAGAAGACGCGTTCTTCAGCCTGTACAGGAGAAATCGTGTTGGCATTTAGTTCAATGTGAAGTTCGGGAATATCGCTATTTAAACGTGATTCTGAGCGTAGGCTTTTCAGATCATCAGTTTTTTTTCCCCATTTTCATATTACTTAGAAAAAAAAAAGATACATGTTGAAATGAAATCAATTTCGTAAATACGTCCACATTTTGGAATAAATAGAAATTAAAATGTTATGAATGCTTAAATTAGTCCTGTACACAGAAACATGTCATGTAATGTCAGTGTTGGACATGGCATGACAGATGTGCTCTTGAAGAGCCGTCAGGAGAAATTCGAACCGGATTCAGAATAGTTTATGCAAACATACAAAAGAGATTTAAAAATGTTAATATTATCATATAATCTTAAAACAATACCTGCATATTTTCAGAATGTTCGTAGAGCCTGTTCAGGACTTGAGCACTGGTTTTTCGTTGTGTATTTCCATCGCCCTTCAGAAGAAAACATGTGTAATCTCAGAAACGGCAATGGGACATTACAATTATGGGCGAGAAGATACTATGTTTATATGTTAACACTCCCCCCGAAAAAAGGTCCATGAACACAGGACAATATTCCCAAAATAAGGTTCCTCTTGTCGAGAAGTTTTGTCTAATGTCTTGATATTGTAAGTCTGTCATGAATAATTTTTAATCGATACTTACCATCTGTTCAAGCAGTTGTATGGAGTGATAGCTGATCACTTTGAAATTGCTTTGAGAGCCTTTTTCTCGAGGCTGCATCCAGGTGCACCCTTGAGCAAAGCTCCAGCTCAAGAGCGTCAGAGTGCAGTACATCCCAACGGCCTTTAGGTGCATTATTGTGCTTTCGTTTAGGGAAACCAACGGCGGCGCCGAGCGAAGTGGAGTTGCTTTGTGTTTGAGCGAAGATCCGAGCCGAACCGAGGCGATACGATAATAATCCAGGTAAGCGATCTGTGTCTTGCTTGCTCCTCTCGAGTCTTGATGTTTTCTGAGCCCTTCTTCCACATCGCGCCGGTTGATAAACGGCCTCCATGAGTGATATTCAAAAAGTGAAATTGCAGCAGGTAGAAGTTCCCTGGCGGTTTCAGGTCATGCAATCCTTGTTTTCGCTTTTAAGGTATGAATGGAATGTGATAACCTATACAGCCGGACGAAAGATCGGACGTCTTGAAAACCATTTCTCCTGACGTTGGAGTTTCTAAAGCGTCATTAATATGTTGTTTTTTCTTACTATTTTATTGATTACAAGTAAACCGCGGTCAGAAGTAGCAGCAGAAATGCCTCATTAGATCTGGCCTTTTTTTAAATTTTATTTACCTCCCACGCAAACTATTGACGACATTAATATTTTTGAAAAAAGTGAATGAATATGTTTATGTTTTTTATGGGATTGGTGTGCCACATTATATCCGATATACGTATGAGATCAGACATATACTATAGGTTCAGTAAGCAATTCAGTAACTTTTCGAATTCATTTCTCAATTGAATTAAATTCGAAATGACAGGACATGACTTTCAGGTCATCACTTCAGGAATCTCTGTCCTCATCAGACATGTGCTTGACTGTATCTGAATTTTTCCATGATAGACAAGTAACTTTTTTCAAGCATTGGAAAAACTTTATTTACAAACATTGTTGCTGTTGTGAAGGGAATGACACCATATATGGGACAGGTATATTTTGAATCAAAATAAATTAGCTGGTGTATTTATGGTACATTTTGTAGTAAATGTAATGAAAAAAAAAAGAAAGGATATAAAAGTACCCACTGACCAGCAGGGTCGCCTCTGAGCCCGAATGTAATGAATGTCCTGAAAAATGAAGCTCTGTCTTATTTCAGGAAATGTACACAAAGAAGATGAAATATATGGGAAGGGTTGAGTGAAATAGTATACTTGCTTGATTAATATACTTATGACATTTGAATTTGTCGTTCAAAGATGAATATGAGACAAAAGTACAGACAACCAGCCTTGAGAATCAGCCGTTTTTTCCAGTTATGTTTCGATCTGGTAATTGTGGTTTCCGGGGAAGGCTTTGATTTAATCCTGGTGTTCATGACACTGTTCTTGAAATAATCCTGAAATATGGGGACATTATAATCATTGAGTTTGGGGACATTATAATCCTGGAATATGGGGTCAGCCTATGCCATCACAGGCCTACCACCATGTTTAGCCGTTAGCCACAGGCGTTGTGGGCTGGCAGTTTATGATGGCTTCCTCCCACTTTCTCCAAACAACCAAATTCAACTTTTGTTTTCTTTCAGGCAAAGCCAGGTAAGATCATCCTTTGTCACAATTTGGAATTTCTGGTTGAATTCCTGATGGAATTCCTTGGGTGCTCCCTGGGAATTTCCTCAGCATGCAGCCATTCATAGTATCGTGCCGAGTTGTGGTGGAATGCTACGTCGAGGAGAGGATGTGCTCTCCTGTAGTCCGGTGTGGACCTTTTGAGGGGTCTCTAAGGTTCATGTGTATGATGTATTTACATAATACCTGTAGGCCTTTGAATGGTTATATCTTTCCGGTTCATGGTTACAATGGCTGTTAAATGCATCAGCTCAGGTGAATATGTGAAAAGCTTGAGCAAAGATTAAAATGTGAGGGGGGTTCTAGTCCCCCTAACCGGGCTATGAATGAACCCTCCCCCTCCCTCCACCATCTGTGATCAGAACAACAACCTGCTAGACCCCCATCAGTCTGGCTTCAGATCGGGCCACTCGACAGAGACTGCGCTCCTCTCCGTCAGTGAGTCACTTCATGCCGCACGAGCAGCCTCCCTCTCCTCTGTCCTCATTCTTCTAGATCTCTCTGCTGCCTTCGACACTGTGGATCACTCCATCCTCCTGTCTGCCCTGTCAGCAACGGGCATCTGTGGCACAGCCCTGGACTGGATTGAGTCCTACCTCTCTGGTCGCTCCTTCCAGGTTGCCTGGGCTGGTTCGGTATCGACACCTCGGCCCCTCGCCACAGGAGTTCCCCAGGGCTCAGTCCTTGGCCCGCTTCTTTTTTCTCTCTACACTCGCTCCCTTGGCCCTGTGATCACTGCACATGGGCTATCCTACCACTGCTATGCGGACGATACCCAACTCTTCGTCTCGTTCCCGCCGTCTGATACCCAGGTTTCAGCCCGTATCTCCGCTTGCCTGAGGGACATCCAGAGCTGGATGGACAACCACCATCTAAAGCTCAACTCAGGTAAAACTGAAATGATATTCATCCCTGCTAATGCCTCTCCCCATCTGGATCTCTCCATTTCCCTCGGGGATACCACACTCACGCCGTCACCCAGTGCAAGGAACCTCGGCGTGGTGATGGACAGCAGACTGTCCCTTTCCGAGAACATTGCGGCGGTGACCCGGTCTTGCAGGTTCTTCCTATACAACATACGGAGAATCCGCCCCTTTCTCACCCCCTACTCGACCCAGCTCCTGGTCCAAGCGATGGTTCTGTCCCGCCTGGACTACTGCAATTCCCTCTTGGCTGGCCTCCCAGCGTCTGCCATCAGACCCCTCCAACTCATCCAGAATGCAGCAGCTCGTCTGGTCTTCAACCTTCCCAAATACTCACACGTCACCCCCCTGCTTACTTCCCTCCACTGGCTGCCTGTCATGGCTCGCATCAAATTCAAAACATTGGTGCTAGCCTTCCAAGCAGTTAAAGGGTCTTCCCCAGCTTATCTGCAAAAAATCATCAGACCCTACACCCCTGCCAGACCTCTTCGTTCAGCCTCCACAGGCCGCTTGGCACCTCCCCCTCTCAGAACCTCCACCTCACGCTCACGACTACTGTCTGTTCTGGCTCCACGGTGGTGGAACGAACTCCCCGTTGAGGTCAGAACTATAGAATCCCTCCCCACCTTCAAGCGCAAGCTGAAGACACACCTCTTCAAACAGCACCTCTCCCCATCCCTCCCTACCTCCCTGTGAACCTTAATTGTTGTCTCTGTGACTTGTGTATCAGTATTTTAGTTGGCTAGGTAAGCAGTGTTTGGATAGTTAACTTTGGTGACTTTTGCTCTGTTTGTTTGTTTGTTCAAAAAAAAAAAAAAAAAAAAAAAAAAAAAAAAAAAAAATGGCCCTTGTCCTTATCTTTGTTGTACAGGTAGCAGTTGAAATTGTACTTACCTCTAGGGTCTTTCAGCGAACTTATCCCTGGTTATGGGTATGCACTTTGTTGTACGTCGCTCTGGATAAGAGCGTCTGCCAAATGCCAATAATGTAATGTAATGTAATGATCTAAACCACCCCCCGGTCCCCCATAATGATGTCAGTGGATCTAAAGTATGATGTACACTTTGCTCTTTAGTAAGATATAAATATGTGGCGATATATGAAGGCGGAAACCAGGAAAGGTGTGTTTTGGTTTTTAAAAGTCTGAAGTATGTACTTAATGGAAAGCACCTCTGCCAACATTTCTGCTTTCTCTGGAGCCCAGACAGTCTGTGAGCTGTGGACTGCAAACCCCAGTAGACTGCACTTCCCCCACTGACCAGAGGGGTCGCCTGTGAGCCCTAAAGTAACAAATGCCCTGTTAACTGAAGCTCTGGTGTCATGGGTAATGCTGAAGTCAGTGATGCGTTATTGAACAGCAGTGATACTCAAATCTATGTCTCAGAATTTCTGCTGGATTTCATTCTTCCCCTCTAACCAGGGCTGATTTACACCTGGGACAGCAGATGAGTTAAATCTCTGGCCAGTTGCTGGCATTAATCAGTCAGTGGCAGCGGCCTTGTTACCAGCAGTACTACTGGCCTTGAGGCCCATATTTGAGCATCCCTGCTGTACAGGGTTACCTGTCGACATCACCAGTGACATCATTAGCAGTGACATCACAGCACTGAGAGTAAAGACTTGGCTATATACACTATATGGAGGGCCCCAGAACAGACTTAACATTTTTTTGCGACAAAACCACAACCCTGAAATACATGCAAATTGTGACATCTTCACAAAATGTAAAACAGCGAGAATTCTCAGAATATAAACATGTTATTAAATTGCATAAACCTTTAAAAAAGAACACTTTTGAGTTCTTGTTAGTATTACATTCACAATATCAGGCTTTGTTTCCTTTTTTCTTTCAGTACCATTAAAAAAGGTGCATGTTTAAAGTAAGACATCTAGATAAATAAGTCCATTTTTAGAAATAAATAGAAAAGAAATTAAAACATGTAAATAAATACGTACACATGTATAAATAAATAGAAAATTAAGTTAAAACATTTGCATAAATAAGTCCACAAATATAAATAAATAGAAATTTCATGAATACATTGTCTTGGTGGGAGGTAGTACCCGGTGAGTCCACCAGAGGGCCGAGGATCATTAGTTCCACCTGTTCCTCATTAACTCCTGGGGAGTTACCTTCCCCAAGAGTATTTAAAGCCAGTGCTGACTCCCTTCACTGCTTTTGTGTTCAACGTTCGCACTTGCACAAAGCCTGTAAGACGCCAGGTAGACGCTGTACTGGTAGAGTCAGGTACGGTGTTGGTTTATTCATCAGAACTCTCTGAGACTACCAAAAAATAGGTAAGGAAGGCGCTCGGTTGTGGTGTTTGTTCACCGACGCCTTCCTGATAGGTTTTCATTTATTCCTTTTTGTTTGGGGCTCGTGTGAGCCGGTGGTAGAGGGACGTTGTCCCCGGTATTGTATTTTATTTTGTGTTTTTCTTCCTGAGCTGCACCTCATGGGTTTATTTTGTGCCTAGCGGTTTTTGCTAGGTTGTACTTTTATTTGGGAGATTCACTATTATTACTCAGTGCTCACTTTCCAGCACTATATTTGGTCTGTGTATTCGCCCTGTTTTCGGAGGGTTGTTTTTATTTTCTACAGCCATTTTTTGGGCTTAATTTCTGTTCTTTCCAATTACCGCCGACGGGTTAGTTTCTGTACCTCTCTGTGTCCTTATTGTTGTATACCACTTCCTGTATTGTGAGTTCGCCTTCAAAGGTCGAACCTCAGTCGCTACTGGCCCTCCACCCTGCACCTACCCTACATACATATATTTGATGCAACACAGGATATGTTTAACAGTTATACAGAAAGACGCAATCCTTTTTGCGCCTATGTTGCAGTGCTGGGACTGTCCATTGGTTCTTTTACGCTTTCTGTAAATCAATGTCTTTGCCTCCAGGACTATTTTTCCATGCTGGCCAGGATATCAAGTCTTCGTAAATGTGTGAGGACTTCGGCTCCGACTGCCTCCCAGTCATCAGTGCTGTAGTTCTGCGAACAAAAGAACGTGTTCATTCAGACTAACATATTTGATCATGTTTAATTGGGCCTACATCTTTAACATAGGGATTGAGCAGTATCTGTGTTCACCCCATAAAACCATGTATCTGCATCAGGGTCTAGATAGAAACCTGGAGCATCATGGAACAGTGTGAACTATAAGTTTTGTACACGACAGAAAATTCCAGTTTTAAATGCATATGTTTAGTCAGGGAACTGGCAACATGGCAATCTTATCAAGCAATGAATCAACAAACAAATAAATGAGCAATCCAGTTAATATTGAGTGCAAATTGTTGGTTTAATGTTATTGAAAACGGATTTGTATCGTCATTCTTACCTTGCTTTCCAGGAGCATTCTCTTGAAATATGTTTTTATTTTCTTAAACGAACTTGCGTGAGATCCCCGGGACTTGAGTGTCCTTATCTGTGCAGCCAAAAAAACAAATATATATATACATATAAAAATCAGGAAAACCTGTTGAGTCACTGTTATTTGAATTTTTAATTGAAACGTATACATAATTTACGTCGATTATGAGCGATACTCTTTATCGTGTCCGGTAGGCCTATTCTGAAAAGTAGATGTAAAGTTTTGACTTACGCATTGTTTCAGCTCCGAAGCCTGACGATCGAGGTTGAGTTGGAACATCTGAAAGTTTTTTTGGTCCCAAGTAACAGAGTCACATTTGCCATTAATAAAGAGCTCTTTTATATTGTTTATGACTTCGTGGATGAAGAAGACGCGTTCTTCAGCCTGTACAGGACAAATGGTGTTGGCATTTAGTTCAATGTGAGATTCGGGAATATTGCTATTTAAACGTGATTCTGAGCGTGTGCTTCTCAGATCATCAGTTTTTTATACATTTTTATGTTACTTAGAACTAAAAAGGATACATGTTTAAATGAAATCAATTTCGTAAATACGTCCTCATTTTAAAATAAATAGAAATTAAAATGTTATGAATGCATAAATTAGGCCTATATACAGAAACATGTCATGTAATGTCAGTGTTGGACATGGCATGCCAGATTGAAAAGCCCTCATGATGAATTCGCACAGGATTCAGAATAGTTTGATGCAGAACTACAAAAGAGATTTAAAAAGGGGAATATAATCATATAATCTTAAAACAATACCTGCATATTTTCAGCATGTTCGTAGAGCCTGTTCAGGATTTGAGCACTGGTTTTTCGTTGTGTATTTCCATCGCCCTTCAGAAGAAAACATGTGTAATTTCAGAAACAGCAATGGGACATTACAATTATGGGCGAGAAGATAATATGTTTACATGTTAACACTCCCCCCGAAAAGAGGTCCATGAACACAGGACAATATTCCCAAAATAAGGTTCCTCTTGTCGAGAAGTTTTGTCTAATGTCTTGATATTGTAAGTCTGTCATGAATAATTTTTAATCGATACTTACCATCTGTTCAAGCAGTTGTATGGAGTGATAGCTGATCACTTTGAAATTGCTTTGAGAGCGTTTTTCTCGAGGCTGCATCCAGGTGCACCCTTGAGCAAAGCTCCAGCTCAAGAGCGTCAGAGTGCAGTACATCCTAACGGCCTTTAGGTGCATTATTGTGCTTTCGTTTAGGGAAACCAACGGCGGCGCCGAGCGAAGTGGAGTTGCTTTGTGTTTGAGCGAAGATCCGAGCCGAACCGAGGCGATACGATAATAATCCAGGTAAGCGATCTGTGTCTTGCTTGCTCCTCTCGAGTCTTGATGTTTTCTGAGCCCTTCTTCCACATCGCGCCGGTTGATAAACGGCCTCAATGAGTGATGTTCAGAAAGTGAAATTGCAGCAGGTAGAAGTTCCCTGGTGGTTTCAGGTCTTGATTACCTGTTTTTCGCTTTTAAGGTATGAATGGAATGTGATAACCTATACAGCCGCACGAAAGATCGGACGTCTTGAAAACCATTTGTCCTGACGTTGGAGTTTCTAAAGCGTCATTAATATGTTGTTTTTTCTGGCTGTTTTATTGATTACAAGTAAACTGCGGTAAGAGTAGCAGCAGAAATGGCTAATTAGATCTGGCGTTTTGTTGTTTTATTTACCTCCCACGCAAACTATTGGCGACATTCATATTTTTGAAAAAAATAAATGAATATGTTTGTTTTTTATGGGGTGGTGTGTCACACTATATACGATGTACATATGAGATCAGACATATACTGTAGGTTCAGTAAGCAATTCAGTAACTTTTGGAATTTATTTTTCAATTGAATTAAATTCGGAATGACAGGACATGACTTTCAGGTCATCACTTCAGGAATCTCTGCCCTCATCAGACATGACTTGACTTGATCTGCATTTTTCCATGATAGACAAGTAACTTTTTTCAAGCATCGAAAAAACTTCATTTACAAACATTGTTGCTGTTGTGATGGGAATGACACCATATATGGGACAGGTATATTTTGTATCAAAATTAATTAACTTGTGTATTTATGGTACATTTTGTAGTAAATGTAAAGAAAAGAAAAGAAAGGATATAAAAGTACCCACTGACCAGCGGGGTTGCCTCTGAGCCCAAACGTAACGAATGTCCTGATAACTGAAGCTCTGTCTTATTTCAGGAAATGTACACAAAGAAGATTCAATATATGGGAAGGGTTGAGTGAAATAGTATGCTTGCTTGATTAATATACTTATGACATTTGTATTTGTCGTTCAAAGATGAATATGAGACAAAAGTACAGACAACCAGCCTTGAGAATCAGCAGTTTTTTCGAGTTATGTTTCGATATGGTAATTGTGGTTTCCGGGGAAGGCTTTGATTTAATCCTGGTGTTCATGACATTGTTCTTGAAATAATCCTGGAATATTTGGACATTATAATCCTGAAATATGGGGACATTATAATCATTGAGTTTGGGGACATTAGAATCCTGGAATATGGGGACAGCCTATGCCATCACAGGTCTACCGCCTTGTTTAACCGTTAGCCACAGGCGTTGTGGGCTGACAGTTTATGATGGCTTCCTCCCACTTTCTCCAAACAACCAAATTCAACTTTTGTTTTCTTTCAGGCAAAGCCAGGTAAGATCATCCTTTGTCACAATTTGGAATTTCTGGTTGAATGCCTGATGGAATTCCTTGGGTGCTCTCTGGGAATTTCCTCAGCATGCAGGCATTCATATTATCGTGCCGAGTTGTGGTGGAATGCTACGTCGAAGAGAGGATGTGCTCTCCTGTAGTCCGGTGTGGACCTTTTGAGGGGTCTCTCAGGTTCATGTGTATGATGTGTTTCCATAATACCTGTAGGCCTTTAAATGGTTATATCTTTCTGGTTTATGGTTACAATGGCTGTTAAATGCATCAGCTCAGGTGAATATGTGAAAAGCTTGAGCTTTGTGAGGGGGTTCTAGTCCCCCTAACAGACACCTGGGACAACAGGTGAGTGAAATCTCTGGCCAGTTGCTGGCATTAATCAGTCAGTGGCAGCAGCCTTGTTACCAGCAGTACTACTGGCCTTGAGGCCCACATTTGAGCATCCCTGCTGTACAGGGTTACCTGTCGACATCACCAGTGACATCATTAGCAGTGACATCACAGCACTGAGAGTTAGAGACTTGGCTATATACACTACATAGGGGCCCCCAGAACAGACTTAACATTTTTCTGCGACAAAACCACAACCCTGAAATACATGCAAATTGTGACATCTTCACAAAATGTAAAACAGCGAGAATTCTCAGAATAGAAACATTTTATTAAATTGCTAACACTTCTTTTTAATAATACATTCAGAATATGAGGTTTTGTTTGCTTTGTTTTTTTGAGGACCATTAAAAATAGGTGCATGTTTAAAGTAAGACATCTACATAAATAAGTCCATATTCATAAATAAATAGAAAATTAATTAAAACATTTAAATAAATGAGTACACATGTATAAATACATAAAAAATTAAGTTAAAACATTTGTATAAATAAGTCCAGATTCATAAATAAATAGAAATTTCATGAATACATATATTTGATGCAACACAGGATATGTTTAACAGTTATACAGAAACGCGCAATCCTTTTTGCGCCTATGTTGCAGTGCTGGGAGTGTCCATTGGTTCTTTTACGCTTTCTGTAAATCAATGTCTTTGCCTCCAGGACTATTTTTTCATGCTGGCCAGGATATCAAGTCTTTGTAAATGTGTGAGGACTTCGGCTCTGACTGCCTCCCAGTCATCAGTGCTGTAGTTCTGCGAACAAAAGAACGTGTTCATTCAGACTAACATATGTGATCATGTTTAATTGGGCCTACATCTGTAACATAGGGATTGAGCAGTATCTGTGTTCACCCCATAAAACCATGTATCTGCATCAGGGTCTAGATAGAAACCTGGAACTGGCATCATGGAACAGTGTAAACTATAAGGTTTGTACACAACAGAAAATTCCAGTTTTAAATGCATATGTTTAGTCAGGGAACTGGCAACATGGCCATCTTATCAAGCAATAAATTAATGAACAAACAAATGAATGAGCAATCCAGTTAATATTGAGTGCAAATTGTTGGTTTAATGTTATTGAAAACGGATTTGTATCGTCATTCTTACCTTGCTTTCCAGGAGCATTCTCTTGAAATATGTTTTTATTTTCTTAAACGAACTTCCGTGAGATGCCCGGGACTTGAGTATCCTTATCTGTGCAGACAAAAAAAATGACCTGATGAGTCACTGTAATTTAAATGTTTAATTGACAACTATACATAATTACTATACATAATTTACGCCGATTATCAGCGGTACTCTTTATCGTGTCCTTTAGGCCTATTCTGAAAAGAAGATGTAAAGTTTTGACTTACGCATTGTTTCAGCTCCGAAGCCTGACGATCGAGGTTGAGTTGGAACATCTGAAAGTTTTTTTGGTCCCAAGTAACAGTGTCACATTTGCCATTAATAAAGAGCTCTTTTATATTGTTTATGACTTCGTGGATGAAGAAGACGCGTTCTTCAGCCTGTACAGGAGAAATCGTGTTGGCATTTAGTTCATTGTGAGGTTCGGGAATATCGCTATTTAAACGTGATTCTGACCGTGTGGTTCTCAGATCATCAGTTTTTTTCCCCCATTTTCATGTTACTTAGAACAAAAAAAAAGATACATGTTGAAATGAAATCAATTTCGTAAATACGTCCACATTTTTGAATAAATAGAAATTAAAATGTTATGAATGCATAAATTAGGCCTGTACACAGAAACATGTCCTGTAATGTCAGTGTTGGATATGGCATGACAGATGTGCTCTTGAAAAGCCGTCAGGAAAAATTCTAACCGGATTCAGAATAGTTTGATGCAGACATACAAAAGAGATTTTAAAAAGTGAATATAATCATATAATCTTAAAACAATACCTGCATATTTTCAGCATGTTCGTATATCCTGTTCAGGATTTGAGCACTGGTTTTTCGTTGTGTATTTCCATCGCCCTTCAGAAGAAAACGTGTAATTTCAGAAACAGCAATGGGACATTACAATTATGGACGAGAAGATAATATGTTTACATGTTAACACTCCCCCCGAAAAAAGGTCCATGAACACAGGACAATATTCCCAAAATAAGGTTCCTCTTGTCGAGAAGTTTTGTCTAATGTCTTGATATTGTAAGTCTGTCATGAATAATTTTTAATCGATACTTACCATCTGTTCAAGCAGTTGTATGGAGTGATAGCTGATCACTTTGAAATTGCTTTGAGAGCCTTTTTCTCGAGGCTGCATCCAGGTGCACCCTTGAGCAAAGCTCCAGCTCAAGAGCGTCAGAGTGCAGTACATGCCAACGGCCTTTAGGTGCATCATTGTGCTTTCGTTTAGGGAAACCAACGGCGGCGCCGAGCGAAGTGGAGTTACTTTGTGTTTGAGCGAAGATCCGAGGCGAACCGAGGCGATACGATAATAATCCAGGTAAACGATCTGTCTCTTGCTTGCTCCTCTCGAGTCTTGATGTTATCTGAGCCCTTCTTCCACATCGCGCCGGTTGATAAACGGCCTCCATGAGTGATGTTCAAAAAGTGAAATTGCACCAGGTAGAAGTTCCCTGGCGGTTTCAGGTCTTGATGACCTGGTATTTCGCTTTTTCGGTTTGAATGGGATTAGAGGACCTATACAGTCGGACGAAAGATCGGACGTTTTGAAAACCATTTGTCCTGACTTCAGAGTTTCTAAAGCGTCATTAATATGTTGTTTTTTCTGACCATTTTATTGATTACAAGTAAACTGCGGTGAGCGTAGCAGCAGACATTGCTCATTAGATCTGGCGTTTTTTTAAATTGTATTTACCTCCCACACAAACTATTGGCGACATTCATATTTTTGGAAAAAATAAATAAATATGTTTATATTTTTTATGGGGTGGTGTGCCACACTATATATGATATACGTATGAGATCAGACATATACTGTAGGATCAGTAAGCAATTCAGTAACTTTTGGAATTCATTTCTCAATTGAATTAAATTCGAAATGACAGGACATGACTTTCAGGTCATCACTTCAGGAATCTCTGTCCTCATCAGACATGTGCTTGACTGTAACTGCATTTTTCCATGATAGACAAGTAACTTTTTTCAAGCATCGAAAAAACTTCATTTACGAACATTGTTGCTGTTGTGATGGGAATGACACCATATATGGGACAGGTATATTTTGTATCAAAATAAATTAGCTGGTGTATTTATGGTACATTTTGTAGTAAATGTAATGAAAAGAAAAGAAAGGATATAAAAGTACCCACTGACCAGCAGGGTCGCCTCTGAGCCCAAACGTAACGAATGTCCTGATAACTGAAGCTCTGGCTTATTTCAGGAAATGTACACAAAGAAGATGAAATATATGGGAAAGGTTGAGTGAAATAGTATACTTGCTTGATTAATATACTTATGACATTTGAATTTGTCGTTCAAAGATGAATATGAGACAAAAGTACAGACAACCAGCCTTGAGAATCAGCAGTTTTTTCCAGTTATGTTTCGATCTGGTAATTGTGGTTTCCGGGGAAGGCTTTGATTTAATCCTGGTGTTCATGACACTGTTCTTGAAATAATCCTGAAATATGGGGACATTATAATCCTGAAATATGGGGACATTATAATCATTGAGTTTGGGGACATTATAATCCTGGAATATGGGGACAGCCTATGCCATCACAGGTCTACCGCCATGTTTAACCGTGGGCCACAGGCGTTGTGGGCTGGCAGTTTATGATGGCTTCCTCCCACTTTCTCCAAACAACCAAATTCAACTTTTGTTTTCTTTCAGGCAAAGCCAGGTAAGATCATCCTTTGTCACAATTTGGAATTTCTGGTTGAATTCCTGATGGAATTCCTTGGGTGCCCCCTGGGAATTTCCTCAGCATGCAGCCATTCATATTATCGTGCCGAGTTGTGGTGGAATGCTACGTCGAGGAGTCCGGTGTGGACCTTTTGAGGGGTCTCTAAGGTTTGTGTGTATGATGTGTTTACATAACACCTGTAGGCCTTTAAATGGTTATATCTTTCTGGTTTATGGTTACAATGGCTGTTAAATGCATCAGCTCAGGTGAATATGAGAAAAGCTTGAGCAAAGATTAAAATATGTGGGGGGGTTCTAGTCCCCCTAACAGACACCTGGGACAGCAGGTGAGTTAAATCTCTGGCCAGTTGCTGGCATTAATCAGTCAGTGGCAGCAGCCTTGTTATCAGCAGTACTACTGGCCTTGAGGCCCACATTTGAGCATCCCTGCTGTACAGGGTTACCTGTCGACATCACCAGTGACATCATTAACAGTGACATCACAGTACTGAGAGTAAAGACTTGGCTATATACACTACATGGAGAGCCTCAGAACAGACTTAACATTTTTGTGCGACAATACCACAACCCTTAAATACATGCAAATTGTGACATCTTCACAAAATGTAAAACAGCGAGAAATCTCAGAATATAAACATTTTATTAAATTGCATAAACATTTCAAAAATAACACTTCTGTTTTCTTGTTAGTATTACATTCACAATATCAGGCTTTGTTTGCTTTTTTCTTTCAGTATCATTAAAAATAGGTGCATGTTTAAAGTAAGACATCTACATAAATAAGTCCATATTCATAAATAAATAGAAAATAAATTAAAACATGTAAATAAATAAGTACGCAGGTATAAATACATAGAAAATTAAGTTAAAACATTTGTATAAATAAGTCCACATTCATAAATAAATTGAAATTTCATTAACACATATATTTGATGCAACACAGGATATGTTTAACAGTTATACAGAAACGCGCAATCTTTTTTGCGCCTATGTTGCAGTGCTGGGAGTGTCCATTGGTTCTTTTACGCTTTCTGTAAATCAATGTCTTTGCCTCCAGGACTATTTTTCCATGCTGGCCAGGATATCAAGTCTTCGTAAATTTGTGAGGACTTCGGCTCTGACTGCCTCCCAGTCATCAGTGCTGTAGTTCTGCGAACAAAAGAACGTGTTCATTCAGACTAACATATGTGATCATGTTTAATTGGGCCTACATCTGTAACATAGGGATTGAGCAGTATCTGTGTTCACCCCATAAAACCATGTATCTGCATCAGGGTATAGATAGAAACCTGGAACTGGCATCATGGAACAGTGTGAACTATAAGTTTTGTACACAACAGAAAATTCCAGTTTTAAATGCATATGTTTAGTCAGGGAACTGGCAACATGGCAATCTTATCAAGCAATGAATCAATAAACAAACAAATGAATGAGCAATCCAGTTAATATTGAGTGCAAATTGTTGGTTTAATGTTATTGAAAACGGATTTGTATCGTCATTCTTACCTTGCTTTCCAGGAGCATTCTCTTGAAATATGTTTTTATTTTCTTAAACGAACTTGCGTGAGATCCCCGGTACTTGAGTGTCCTTATCTGTGCAGCCAAAAAAACAAATATATATATATATATATATACATATAAAAATCAGGAAAACCTGTTGAGTCACTGTTATTTGAATGTTTAATTGAAAAGTATACATAATTTACGCCGATTATGAGCGATACTCTTTATCGTGTCCGGTAGGCCTATTCTGAAAAGTAGATGTAAAGTTTTGACTTACGCATTGTTTCAGCTCCGAGGCCTGACGATCGAGGTTGAGTTGGAACATCTGAAAGTTTTTTTGGTCCCAAGTAACAGTGTCACATTTGCCATTAATAAAGAGCTCTTTTATATGGTTTATGACTTCGTGGATGAAGAAGACGCGTTCTTCAGCCTGTACAGGAGAAATCGTGTTGGCATTTAGTTCAATGTGAGATACGGGAATATTGCTATTTAAACGTGATTCTGAGCGTAGGCTTTTCAGATCATCAGTTTTTTTTTTCGTTTTCATGTTACTTAAAACTAAAAAAGATACACGTTGAAATGAAATCAATTTCGTAAATACGTCCACATTTTTGAATAAATAGAAATTCAAATGTCATGAATGCTTAAATTAGGCCTGTGTACAGAAACATGTCATGTAATGTCAGTGTTGGACATGGCATGACAGATGTGCTCTTGAAAAGCCGTCAGGAGAAATGCGAACCGGATTCAGAATAGTTTGATGCAAACATACAAAAGAGATTTAAAAAAGTGAATATAATCATATAATCTTAAAACAATACCTGCATATTTTCAGAATGTTCGTAGAGCCTGTTCAGGACCTGAGCACTGGTTTTTCGTTGTGTATTTCCGTCGCCCTTCAGAAGAAAACATGTGTAATCTCAGAAACAGCAATGGGACATTACAATTATGGGCGAGAAGATACTATGTTTATATGTTAACACTCCCCCCGAAAAAAGGTCCATGAACACAGGACAATATGACAATAATAAGGTTCCTCTTGTCGAGAAGTTTTGTCTAATGTCTTGATATTGTAAGCCTGTCATGAATCATTTTAAATCGATACTTACCATCTGTTCAAGCAGTTGTATGGAGTGATAGCTGATCACTTTGAAATTGCTTTGAGAGCCTTTTTCTCGAGGCTGCATCCAGGTGCACCCTTGAGCAAAGCTCCAGCTCAAGAGTGTCAGAGTGCAGTACATCCCAACGGCCTTTAGGTGCATTATTGTGCTTTCGTTTAGGGAAACCAACGGCGGCGCCGAGCGAAGTGGAGTTGCTTTGTGTTTGAGCGAAGATCCGAGCCGAACCGAGGCGATACGATAATAATCCAGGTAAGCGATCTGTGTCTTGCTTGCTCCTCTCGAGTCTTGATGTTTTCTGAGCCCTTCTTCCACATCGAGCCGGTTGATAAAGGCCTCCATGAGTGATGTTCAAAAAGTGAAATTGCAGCAGGTAGAAGTTCCCTGGCGGTTTCAGGTCTTGATTACCTGGTATTTCGCTTTTACGGTATGAATGGGATTTGATGACCTATACAGTCGGACGAAAGATCGGACGTCTTGAAAACCAGTTGTCCTGACTTTGGAGTTTCTAAAGCGTCATTAATATGTTGTTTTTTCAGATCATTTTATTGATTACAAGTAAACTGCGGTAAGAGTAGCAGCAGACATTGCTCATTAGATCTGGCGTTTTTTTTTGTTTTTTTTTACCTCCCGCGCAAACTATTGGCGACATGAATATTTTTGGAAAAAATAAATAAATATGTTTATATTTTTTATGCGGTGGTGTGCCACACTATATATGATATACGTATGAGATCAGACATATACTGTAGGTCCAGTAAGCAATTCAGTAACTTTTGGAATTTATTTCTCAATTGAATTAAATTTGAAATGACAGGACATGACTTTCAGGTCATCACTTCAGGAATCTCTGTCCTCATCAGACATGTGCTTGACTGTATCTGCATTTTTCCATGATAGACAAGTAACTTTTTTCAAGCATTGTAAAAACTTTATTTACAAACATTGTTGCTGTTGTGATGGGAATGACGCCATATATGGAACAGGTATATTTTGTATCAAAATAAATTCCATCCATCCATTATCTGAACCCGCTTATCCCGATCAGGGTCGCAGGGGGGCTGGAGCCTATCCCAGCATACATTGGGCGAAAGGCAGGAATACACCCTGGACAGGTCGCCAGTCCATCGCAGGGCACACACACCATTCACTCACACACTCACACACTCACACACTCATACCTACGGGCAATTTAGACTCTCCAATCAGCCTAACCTGCATGTCTTTGGACTGTGGGAGGAAACCGGAGTACCCGGAGGAAACCCACGCAGACACGGGGAGAACATGCAAACTCCGCACAGAGAGGCCCCGGCCGACGGGGATTCGAACCCAGGACCTCCTTGCTGTGAGGCGGCAGTGCTACCCACTGCACCATCCGTGCCGCCTCAAAATAAATTAACTGGTGTATTTATGGTACATTTTGTAGTAAATGTAATGAAAAGAAAAGGAAGGATATAAAAGTACCCACTGACCAGCAGGGTCGCCTCTGAGCCCAAACGTAATGAATGTCCAGATAACTGAAGCTCTGGCTAATTTCAGGAAATGTACACAGCTCTGCCTCAAGAGATCTACACAAAGAAAATGAAATATATGGGAAGGGTTGAGTGAAATAGTATACTTGCTTGATTAATATACTTAAGACATTTGGATTTGTGATTCAAAGATTAATATGAGACAAAATTACAGACAACCAGCCTTGAGAATCAGCAGTTTTTTCCAGTTATGTTTCGATCTGGTAATTGTGGTTTCCGGGGAAGGCCTTGATTTAATCCTTGTGTTCATGACACTGTTCTTGAAATAATGCTGAAATATGGGGACATTATAATCCTTAAATATGGGGACATTATAATAATTGAGTTTGGGGACATTAGAATCCTGGAATATGGGGACAGCCTATGCCATCACAGGTCTACCGCCATGTTTAACCATTAGCCACAGGCGTTGTGGGCTGGCAGTTTATGATGGCTTCCTCCCACTTTCTCCAAACAACCAAATTCAACTTTTGTTTTCTTTCAGTCAAAGCCAGGTAAAATCATCCTTTGTCACAATTTGGAATTTCTGGTTGAATTCCTGATGGAATCCCTTGGGTGCTCCCTGGGAATTTCCTCAGCATGCAGCCATTCATAGTATCGTGCCGAGTTGTGGTGGAATGCTACGTCGAGGAGAGGATGTGCTCTCCTGTAGTCCGGTGTGGACCTTTTGAGGGGTCTCTAAGGTTCATGTGTACGATGTGTTTACATAATACCTGTAGGCCTTTAAATGGTTATATCTTTCTGGTTTATGGTTACAATGGCTGTTAAATGCATCAGCTCAGGTGAATATGTGAAAAGCTTGAGAATAGATTGAAATGTGAGGGGGGGTTCTAGTCCCCCTAACAGACACCTGGGACAGCAGGTGAGTTAAATCTCTGGCCAGTTGCTGGCATTAATCAGTCAGTGGCAGCAGCCTTGTTACCAGCAGTATTACTGGCCTTGAGCCCCACATTTGAGCATCCCTGCGGTACAGGGTTACCTGTCGACATCACCAGTGACATCATTAGCAGTGACATCACAGCACTGAGAGTAAAGACTTGGCTATATACACTACATGGAGAGCCCCAGAACAGACTTAACATTTTTGTGCGACAATACCACAACCCTGAAATACATGCAAATTGTAACATCTTCACAAAATGTAAAACAGCGAGAAATCTCAGAATATAAACATTTTATTAAATTGCATAAACATTTCAAAAATAACACTTCTGTTTTCTTGTTAGTATTACATTCACAATATCAGGCTTTGTTTGCTTTTTTCTTTCAGTACCATTAAAAATAGGTGCATGTTTAAAGTAAGACATCTACATAAATAAGTCCATATTCATAAATAAATAGAAAATAAATTAAAACATGTAAATAAATAAGTACACATGTATAAATACATAGAAAAGTAAGTTAAAACATTTGTATAAATAAGTCCACATTCATAAATAAATTGAAATTTCATGAATACATATATTTGATGCAACACAGGATATGTTTAACAGTTATACAGAAACGCGCAATCCTTTTTGCGCCTATGTTGCAGTGCTGGGAGTGTCCATTGGTTCTTTTACGCTTTCTGTAAATCAATGTCTTTGCCTCCAGGACTATTTTTCCATGCTGGCCATGATATCAAGTCTTCGTAAATGTGTGAGGACTTCGGCTCTGACTGCCTCCCAGTCATCAGTGCTGTAGTTCTGCGAACAAAAGAACGTGTTCATTCAGACTAACATATGTGATCATGTTTAATTGGGCCTACATCTGTAACATAGGGATTGAGCAGTATCTGTGTTCACCCCATAAAACCATGTATCTGCATCAGGGTCTAGATAGAAACCTGGAACTGGCATCATGGAACAGTGTGAACTATAAGTTTTGTACACAACAGAAAATTCCAGTTTTAAATGCATATGTTTAGTCAGGGAACTGGCAACATGGCAATCTTATCAAGCAATGAATCAACAAACAAATAAATGAGCAATCCAGTTAATATTGAGTGCAAATTGTTGGTTTAATGTTATTGAAAACGGATTTGTATCGTCATTCTTACCTTGCTTTCCAGGAGCATTCTCTTGAAATATGTTTTTATTTTCTTAAACGAACTTGCGTGAGATCCCCGGGACTTGAGTGTCCTTATCTGTGCAGCCAAAAAAACAAATATATATATGGATATAAAAATCAGGAAAACCTGTTGAGTCACTGTTATTTGAATGTTTAATTGACAACTATACATAATTTACGCCGATTATCAGCGGTACTCTTTATCGTGTCCTGTTGGCCTATTCTGAAAATTAGATGTACAGTTTCGACTTACGCATTGTTTCA
The DNA here is from genome assembly GCF_963514075.1 of Conger conger. NCBI lineage: Eukaryota > Metazoa > Chordata > Actinopteri > Anguilliformes > Congridae > Conger > Conger conger. The sequence continues at coordinate 8,151,691 of NC_083775.1, read as the reverse complement.
GCTCCGAAGCCTGACGATCGAGGTTGAGTTGGAACATCTGAAAGTTTTTTTTGTCCCAAGTAACAGTGTCACATTTTCCATTAATAAAGAGCTCTTTTATATTGTTTATGACTTCGTGGATGAAAAATACGCGTTCTTCAGCCTGTACAGGAGAAATCGTGTTGGCATTTAGTTCAATGTGAGATTCAGGAATATTGCTATTTAAACGTAATTCTGAGCGTGTGCTTCTCAGATCATCATTTTTTTTCTATATTTTTTCTTGGAACTAAAAAGGATACATGTTTAAATGCAATCAATTTCGTAAATTCGTCCACATTTTAAAATAAATAGAAATGAAAATGTTATGAATGCATAAATTAGGCCTGTATACAGAAACATGTCATGTAATGTCAGTGCTGGACATGGCATGACAGATTGAAAAGCCCTCATGAGAAATTCGCACAGGATTCAGAATAGTTTGATGCAGACATACAAAAGAGATTTTAAAAAGTGAATATAATCATATAATCTTAAAACAATACCTGCATATTTTCTGCATGTTCGTATAGCCTGTTCAGGATTTGAGCACTGGTTTTTCGTTGTGTATTTCCATCGCCCTTCAGAAGACAACATGTATAATCTCAGAAACAGCAATGGGACATTACAATAAAGGCTGAGAGGATAATATGTTTACATGTTAACACTCCCCCCGAAAAAAGGTCCATGAACACAGGACAATATTCCCAAAATAAGGTTCCTCTTGTCGAGAAGTTTTGTCTAATGTCTTGATATTGTAAGTCTGTCATGAATAATTTTTAATCGATACTTACCATCTGTTCAAGCAGTTGTATGGAGTGATAGCTGATCACTTTGAAATTGCTTTGAGAGCCTTTTTCTCGAGGCTGCATCCAGGTGCACCCTTGAGCAAAGCTCCAGCTCAAGAGCATCAGAGTGCAGTACATCCCAACGGCCTTTAGGTGCATTATTGTGCTTTCGTTTAGGGAAACCAACGGCGGCGCCGAGCGAAGTGGAGTTGCTTTGTGTTTGAGCGAAGATCCGAGCCGAACCGAGGCGATACGATAATAATCCAGGTAAGCGATCTGTGTCTTGCTTGCTCCTCTCGAGTCTTGATGTTTTCTGAGCCCTTCTTCCACATCGCGCCGGTTGATAAACGGCCTCCATGAGTGATGTTCAAAAAGTGAAATTGCAGCAGGTAGAAGTTCCCTGGCGGTTTCAGGTCTTGATTACCTGGTATTTCGCTTTTACGGTATGAATGGGATTTGATAACCTTTACAGTCGGACGAAAGATCGGACGACATTTGTCCTGACTTTGGAGTTTCTAAAGCGTCATTAAAATGTTCTTTTTTCTGACCATTTTATTGATTACAAGTAAACTGCGGTAAGAGTAGCAGCAGACATTGCTCATTAGATCTGGCGTTTTTTTTTATTTTATTTACCTCCCGCGCAAACTATTGGCGACATGAATATTTTTGGAAAAAATAAATAAATATGTTTATATTTTTCATGGGGTGGTGTGCCACACTATATATGATATACGTTTGAGATCAGACATATACTGTAGGTTCAGTCAGCAATTCAGTAACTTTTGGAATTTATTTCTCAATTGAATTAAATTCGAAATGACAGGACATGACTTTCAGTTCATCACTTCAGGAATCTCTGTCCTCATCAGACATGTGCTTGACTGTATCTGCATTTTTCCATGATAGACAAGTAACTGTTTTCAAGCATTGTAAAAACTTTATTTACAAACATTGTTGCTGTTGTGATGGGAATGACACCATATATGGGACAGGTATATTTTGTATCAAAATAAATTAACTGGTGTATTTATGGTACATTTAGTAGTAAATGTAATGAAAAGAAAAGAAAGGATATAAAAGTACCCACTGACCTGCAGGGTCGCCTCTGAGCCCAAATGTAACAAAAGTCCTGATAACTGAAGCTCTGCCTCAAGAGATCTACACAAAGAAGATGAAAGACATGGGAAGGGTTGAGTGAAATAGTATACTTGCTTGATTTATATACTTAAGACATTTGGCTTTGTGATTCAAAGATTAATATGAGACAAAGTTACATACAACCAGCCTTGATAATCAGCTGTTTTTTCCAATTATGTTTCGATCTGGTAATTGTGGTTTCCGGGGAAGGCCTTGATTTAATCCTGGTGTTCATGACACTGTTCTTGAAATAATCCTGAAATATGGGGACATTATAATCCTTAAATATGGGGACATTATAATCATTGAGTTTGGGGACATTATAATCCTGGAATATGGGGACAGCCTATGCCATCACAGGTCTACCGCCATGTTTAACTGTGGGCCACAGGCGTTGTGGGCTGGCAGTTTATGATGGCTTCCTCCCACTTTCTCCAAACAACCAAATTCAACTTTTGTTTTCTTTCAGGCAGAGCCAGGTAAGATCATCCTTTGTCACAATTTGGAATTTCTGGTTGAATTCCTGATGGAATTCCTTGGGTGCTCCTTGGGAATTTCCTCAGCATGCAGCCATTCATATTATCGTGCCGAGTTGTGGTGGAATGCTACGTCGAAGAGGGGATGTGCTCTCCTGTAGTCCGGTGTGGAACTTTTGAGGGGTCTCTAAGGATCATGTGTATGATGTGTTTACATAATACCTGTAGGCCTTTAAATTATATCTTTCTGGTTTATGGTTACAATGGCTGTTAAATGCATCAGCTCAGGTGAATATGTGAAAAGCTTGAGCAAAGATTAAAATATGTGGGGGGGTTCTAGTCCCCCTAACAGACACCTGGGACAACAGGTGAGTTAAATCTCTGGCCAGTTGCTGGCATTAATCAGTCAGTGGCAGACACCTGGGACAGCAGGTGAGTTAAATCTCTGGCCAGTTGCTGGCATTAATCAGTCAGTGGCAGCAGCCTTGTTACCAGCAGTACTACTGGCCTTGAGGCCCACATTTGAGCATCCCTGCTGTACAGGGTTACCTGTCGACATCACCAGTGACATCATTAGCAGTGACATCACAGCACTGAGAGTAAAGACTTGGCTATATACACTACATGGAGGGCCCCAGAACAGACTTAACATTTTCGTGCGACGAAACCACAACCCTGAAATACATGCAAATTGTGACATCTTCATAAAATGTAAAACAGCGAGAATTCTCAGAATAGAAACATTTTATTAAATTGCATAAATATTTCAAAAATAACACTTTTGTGTTCTTGTTAGTATTATATTCACAATATCAGGCCTGGTTTGCTTTTTTCTTTCAGTACCATTAAAAATTGGTGCATGTTTAAAGTAAGACATCTACATAAATAAGTTCATATTTATATATAAATAGAAAATAAATTAAAACATGTAAATAAATAAGTACACATGTATAAATACATAGAAAATTAAGTTAAAACATTTGTATAAATAAGTCTACATTCATAAATAAATAGAAATTTCATGAATACATATATTTGATGCAACACAGGATATGTTTAACAGTTATACAGAAACGCGCAATCCTTTTTGCGCCTATGTTGCAGTGCTGGGAGTGTCCATTGGTTCTTTTACGCTTTCTGTAAATCAATGTCTTTGCCTCCAGGACTATTTTTCCATGCTGGCCAGGATATCAAGTCTTTGTAAATGTGTGAGGACTTCGGCTCTGACTGCCTCCCAGTCATCAGTGCTGTAGTTCTGCGAACAAAAGAACGTGTTCATTCAGACTAACATATGTGATCATGTTTAATTGGGCCTACATCTGTAACATAGGGATTGAGCAGTATCTGTGTTCACCCCATAAAACCATGTATCTGCATCAGGGTCACGATAGAAACCTGGAACTGGCATCATGGAACAGTGTGAACTATAAGTTTTGTACACGACAGAAAATTCCAGTTTTAAATGCATATGTTTAGTCAGGGAACTGGCAACATGGCAATCTTATCAAGCAATGAATCAACAAACAAATAAATGAGCAATCCAGTTAATATTGAGTGCAAATTGTTGGTTTAATGTTATTGAAAACGGATTTGTATCGTCATTCTTACCTTGCTTTCCAGGAGCATTTTCTTGAAATATATTTTTATTTTCTTAAACGAACTTGCGTGAGATGCCCGGGACTTGAGTATCCTGATCTGTGCAGACAAAACAAATATATATGTATATATATGTACATATACAAATCAGGAATACCTGTTGAGTCACTGTTATTTGAATGTTTAATTGACAACTCTACATAATTTACGACGATTATCAGCGGTACTCTTTATCATGTCCTGTTGGCCTATTCTGAAAATTAGATGTACAGTTTCGACTTACGCATTGTTTCAGCTCCGAGGCCTGACGATCGAGGTTGAGTTGGAACATCTGAAAGTTTTTTTGGTCCCAAGTAACAGTGTCACATTTGCCATTAATAAAGAGCTCTTTTATATTGTTTATGACTTCGTGGATGAAAAATACGCGTTCTTCAGCCTGTACAGGAGAAATCGTGTTGGCATTTAGTTCAATGTGAGATTCGGGAATATTGCTATTTAAACGTAATTCTGACCGTGTCCTTCTCAGATCATCAGTTTTTTTTATACATTTTTACTTGGAACTAAAAAGGATACATGTTTAAATGCAATCTATTTCGTAAATTCGTCCACATTTTAAAATAAATAGAAATTAAAATGTTATGAATGCATAAATTAGGCCTATATACAGAAACATGTCATGTAATGTCAGTGCTGGACATGGCATGCCCGATTGAAAAGCCCTCATGAGAAATTCGCACAGGATTCAGAATAGTTTGAGGCAGACATACAAAACAGATTTTAAAAAGTGAATATAATCATATAATCTTAAAACAATACCTGCATATTTTCTGCATGTTCGTATAGCCTGTTCAGGATTTGAGCACTGGTTTTTCGTTGTGTATTTCCATCGCCCTTCAGAAGAAAACATGTGTAATTTCAGAAACAGCAATGGGACATTACAATAATGGGCGAGAAGATAATATGTTTACATGTTAACACTCCCCCCGAAAAAAGGTCTATGAACACAGGACAATATTCCCAAAATAAGGTTCCTCTTGTCGAGAAGTTTTGTCTAATGTCTTGATATTGTAAGTCTGTCATGAATAATTTTTAATCGATACTTACCATCTGTTCAAGCAGTTGTATGGAGTGATAGCTGATCACTTTGAAATTGCTTTGAGAGCCTTTTTCTCGAGGCTGCATCCAGGTGCACCCTTGAGCAAAGCTCCAGCTCAAGAGCGTCAGAGTGCAGTACATCCCAACGGCCTTTAGGTGCATTATTGTGCTTTCGTTTAGGGAAACCAACGGCGGCGCCGAGCGAAGTGGAGTTGCTTTGTGTTTGAGCGAAGATCCGAGCCGAACCGAGGCGATACGATAATAATCCAGGTAAGCGATCTGTGTCTTGCTTGCTCCTCTCGAGTCTTGATGTTTTCTGAGCCCTTCTTCCACATCGCGCCGGTTGATAAACGGCCTCCATGAGTGATGTTCAAAAAGTGAAATTGCAGCAGGTAGAAGTTCCCTGGCGGTTTCAGGTCTTGATTACCTGGTATTTCGCTTTTACGGTATGAATGGGATTTGATAACCTTTACAGTCGGACGAAAGATCGGACGACATTTGTCCTGACTTTGGAGTTTCTAAAGCGTCATTAAAATGTTCTTTTTTCTGACCATTTTATTGATTACAAGTAAACTGCGGTAAGAGTAGCAGCAGACATTGCTCATTAGATCTGGCGTTTTTTTTTTTTTTTTTTACCTCCCGCGCAAACTATTGGCGACATGAATATTTTTGGAAAAAATAAATAAATATGTTTATATTTTTCATGGGGTGGTGTGCCACACTATATATGATATACGTTTGAGATCAGACATATACTGTAGGTTCAGTCAGCAATTCAGTAACTTTTGGAATTTATTTCTCAATTGAATTAAATTCGAAATGACAGGACATGACTTTCAGTTCATCACTTGAGGAATCTCTGTCCTCATCAGACATGTGCTTGACTGTATCTGCATTTTTCCATGATAGACAAGTAACTGTTTTCAAGCATTGTAAAAACTTTATTTACAAACATTGTTGCTGTTGTGATGGGAATGACACCATATATGGGACAGGTATATTTTGTATCAAAATAAATTAACTGGTGTATTTATGGTACATTTAGTAGTAAATGTAATGAAAAGAAAAGAAAGGATATAAAAGTACCCACTGACCTGCAGGGTCGCCTCTGAGCCCAAATGTAACAAAAGTCCTGATAACTGAAGCTCTGCCTCAAGAGATCTACACAAAGAAGATGAAAGACATGGGAAGGGTTGAGTGAAATAGTATACTTGCTTGATTTATATACTTAAGACATTTGGCTTTGTGATTCAAAGATTAATATGAGACAAAGTTACATACAACCAGCCTTGATAATCAGCTGTTTTTTCCAATTATGTTTCGATCTGGTAATTGTGGTTTCCGGGGAAGGCCTTGATTTAATCCTGGTGTTCATGACACTGTTCTTGAAATAATCCTGAAATATGGGGACATTATAATCCTTAAATATGGGGACATTTTAATCATTGAGTTTGGGGACATTATAATCCTGGAATATGGGGACAGCCTATGCCATCACAGGTCTACCGCCATGTTTAACTGTGGGCCACAGGCGTTGTGGGCAGGCAGTTTATGATGGCTTCCTCCCACTTTCTCCAAACAACCAAATTCAACTTTTGTTTTCTTTCAGGCAGAGCCAGGTAAGATCATCCTTTGTCACAATTTGGAATTTCTGGTTGAATTCCTGATGGAATTCCTTGGGTGCTCCTTGGGAATTTCCTCAGCATGCAGCCATTCATATTATCGTGCCGAGTTGTGGTGGAATGCTACGTCGAAGAGGGGATGTGCTCTCCTGTAGTCCGGTGTGGAACTTTTGAGGGGTCTCTAAGGATCATGTGTATGATGTGTTTACATAATACCTGTAGGCCTTAAAATGGTTATATCTTTCTGGTTTATGGTTACAATGGCTGTTAAATGCATCAGCTCAGGTGAATATGTGAAAAGCTTGAGCAAAGATTAAAATATGTGGGGGGGTTCTAGTCCCCCTAACAGACACCTGGGACAACAGGTGAGTTAAATCTCTGGCCAGTTGCTGGCATTAATCAGTCAGTGGCAGACACCTGGGACAGCAGGTGAGTTAAATCTCTGGCCAGTTGCTGGCATTAATCAGTCAGTGGCAGCAGCCTTGTTACCAGCAGTACTACTGGCCTTGAGGCCCACATTTGAGCATCCCTGCTGTACAGGGTTACCTGTCGACATCACCAGTGACATCATTAGCAGTGACATCACAGCACTGAGAGTAAAGACTTGGCTATATACACTACATGGAGGGCCCCAGAACAGACTTAACATTTTCGTGCGACGAAACCACAACCCTTAAATACATGCAAATTGTGACATCTTCATAAAATGTAAAACAGCGAGAATTCTCAGAATAGAAACATTTTATTAAATTGCATAAATATTTCAAAAATAACACTTTTGTGTTCTTGTTAGTATTATATTCACAATATCAGGCCTGGTTTGCTTTTTTCTTTCAGTACCATTAAAAATTGGTGCATGTTTAAAGTAAGACATCTACATAAATAAGTTCATATTTATATATAAATAGAAAATAAATTAAAACATGTAAATAAATAAGTACACATGTATAAATACATAGAAAATTAAGTTAAAACATTTGTATAAATAAGTCTACATTCATAAATAAATAGAAATTTCATGAATACATATATTTGATGCAACACAGGATATGTTTAACAGTTATACAGAAACGCGCAATCCTTTTTGCGCCTATGTTGCAGTGCTGGGAGTGTCCATTGGTTCTTTTACGCTTTCTGTAAATCAATGTCTTTGCCTCCAGGACTATTTTTCCATGCTGGCCAGGATATCAAGTCTTCGTAAATGTGTGAGGACTTCGGCTCTGACTGCCTCCCAGTCATCAGTGCTGTAGTTCTGCGAACAAAAGAACGTGTTCATTCAGACTAACAAAAGTGATAATGTTTAATTGGGCCTACATCTGTAACATAGGGATTGAGCAGTATCTGTGTTCACCCCATAAAACCATGTATCTGCATCAGGGTCACGATAGAAACCTGGAACTGGCATCATGGAACAGTGTGAACTATACGTTTTGTACACGACAGAAAATTCCAGTTTTAAATGCATATGTTTAGTCAGGGAACTGGCAACATGGCAATCTTATCAAGCAATGAATCAACAAACAAATAAATGAGCAATCCAGTTAATATTGAGTGCAAATTGTTGGTTTAATGTTATTGAAAACGGATTTGTATCGTCATTCTTACCTTGCTTTCCAGGAGCATTCTCTTGAAATATGTTTTTATTTTCTTAAACGAACTTGCGTGAGATCCCCGGGACTTGAGTGTCCTTATCTGTGCAGCCAAAAAAACAAATATATATATACATATAAAAATCAGGAAAACCTGTTGAGTCACTGTTATTTGAATTTTTAATTGAAACGTATACATAATTTACGTCGATTATGAGCGATACTCTTTATCGTGTCCGGTAGGCCTATTCTGAAAAGTAGATGTAAAGTTTTGACTTACGCATTGTCAGCTCCGAAGCCTGACGATCGAGGTTGAGTTGGAACATCTGAAAGTTTTTTTGGTCCCAAGTAACAGAGTCACATTTGCCATTAATAAAGAGCTCTTTTATATTGTTTATGACTTCGTGGATGAAGAAGACGCGTTCTTCAGCCTGTACAGGAGAAATCGTGTTGGCATTTAGTTCAATGTGAGATACGGGAATATTGCTATTTAAACGTGATTCTGAGCGTAGGCTTTTCAGATCATCAGTTTTTTTTTTCGTTTTCATGTTACTTAAAACTAAAAAAGATACACGTTGAAATGAAATCAATTTCGTAAATACGTCCACATTTTTGAATAAATAGAAATTCAAATGTCATGAATGCTTAAATTAGGCCTGTGTACAGAAACATGTCATGTAATGTCAGTGTTGGACATGGCATGACAGATGTGCTCTTGAAAAGCCGTCAGGAGAAATGCGAACCGGATTCAGAATAGTTTGATGCAAACATACAAAAGAGATTTAAAAAAGTGAATATAATCATATAATCTTAAAACAATACCTGCATATTTTCAGAATGTTCGTAGAGCCTGTTCAGGACCTGAGCACTGGTTTTTCGTTGTGTATTTCCGTCGCCCTTCAGAAGAAAACATGTGTAATCTCAGAAACAGCAATGGGACATTACAATGGGCGAGAAGATACTATGTTTATATGTTAACACTCCGCCCGAAAAAAGGTTCATGAACACAGGACAATATGAAAAAAATAAGGTTCTTCTTGTCGAGAAGTTTTGTCTAATGTCTTGATATTGTAAGTCTGTCATGAATAATTTTGAATCGATACTTACCATCTGTTCAAGCAGTTGTATGGAGTGATAGCTGATCACTTTGAAATTGCTTTGAGAGCCTTTTTCTCGAGGTTGCATCCAGGTGCACCCTTGAGCAAAGCTCCAGCTCAAGAGCGTCAGAGTGCAGTACATCCCAACGGCCTTTAGGTGCATTATTGTGCTTTCGTTTAGGGAAACCAACGGCGGCGCCGAGCGAACTGGAGTTGCTTTGTGTTTGAGCGAAGATCCGAGCCGAAACCGAGGCGATACGATAATAATCCAGGTAAGCGATCTGTGTCTTGCTTGCTCCTCTCGAGTCTTGACGTTTTCTGAGCCCTTCTTCCACATCGCGCCGGTTCATAAACGGCCTCCATGAGTGATGTTCAAAAAGTGAAATTGCAGCAGGTAGAAGTTCCCTGGCGGTTTCAGGTCTTGATTACCTGGTATTTCGCTTTTACGGTATGAGTGGGATTTGATAACCTATACAGTCGGACGAAAGATCGGACGTCTTGAAAACCATTTGTCCTGACTTTGGAGTTTCTAAAGCGTCATTAATATGTTGTTTTTTCTGACCATTTTATTGATTACAAGTAAACTGCGGTAAGAGTAGCAGCAGACATTGCTCATTAGATCTGGCGTTTTTTTAAATTTTATTTACCTCCCGCGCAAACTATTGGCGACATGAATATTTTTGGAAAAAATAAATACATATGTTTATATTTTTTATGGGGTGGTGTGCCACACTATATATAATATACGTATGAGATCAGACATATACTGTAGGTTCAGTAAGCAATTCAGTAACTTTTGGAATTTATTTCTCAATTGAATTGAATTCGAAATGACAGGACATGACTTTCAGTTCATCACTTGAGGAATCTCTGTCCTCATCAATCATGTGCTTGACTGTATCTGCATTTTTCCATGATAGACAAGTAACTTTTTTCAAGCATTGTAAAAACTTTATTTACAAACATTGTTGCTGTTGTGATGGGAATGACACCATATATGGGACAGGTATATTTTGTAGCAAAATAAATTACTACTAAAATACTTGCTTGATTAATATACTTATAACATTTGAATTTTTCGTTCAAAGATGGATATGAGACAAGAGTACAGACAACCAGCCTTGAGAATCGGCAGTTTTTTCCAGTTATGTTTCTATCTGGTAATTGTGGTTTCCGGGGAAGGCTTTGATTTAATCCTGGTGTTCATGACACTGTTCTTGAAATAATCCTGAAATATGGGGACATTATAATCATTGATTAAAGCGTCATTAATATGTTGTTTTTTCTGACCATTTTATTGATTACAAGTAAACTGCGGTAAGAGAAGCAGCAGACATTGCTCATTAGATCTGGCGTTTTTTTTTAAATTTATTTACCTCCCGCGCAAACTATCGTCGACATGAATTTTTTTGAGAAAAATAAATAATTAAATATATATATATCAGGAATCTCTGTCCTCATCAGACATGTGCTTGACTGTATCTGCATTTTTCCATGACAGACAAGTAACTTTTTCAAGCATCGAAAAACCTTCATTTACAAACATTGTTGCTGTTGTGATGGGAATGACACCATATATGGGACAGGTATATTTTGTATCAAAATCAATTAACTGGTGTATTTATGGTACATTTTGTAGTAAATGTAATGAAAAGAAAAGGAAGGATATAAAAGTACCCACTGACCAGCAGGGTCGCCTCTGAGCCCAAATGTAACAAAAGTCCTGATAACTGAAGCTCTGCCTCAAGAGATCTACACAAAGATGATGAAAGACATGGGAAGGGTTGAGTGAAATAGTATACTTGCTTGATTTATATACTTAAGACATTTGGATATGTGATTCAAAGATGACGATGAGACAAAATTACAGACAACCAGCCTTGAGAATCAGCTGTTTTTTCCAATTATGTTTCGATCTGGTAATTGTGGTTTCCGGGGAAGGCCTTGATTTAATCCTGGTGTTCATGACACTGTTCTTGAAATAATCCTGGAATATGGGGACATTATAATCATTGAGTTTGGGGACATTATAATCCTGGAATATGGGGACAGCCTATGCCATCACAGGTCTACCGCCATGTTTAACCTTTAGCCACAGGCGTTGTGGGCTGGCAGTTTATGATGGCTTCCTCCCACTTTCTCCAAACAACCAAATTCAACTTTTGTTTTCTTTCAGGCAAAGCCAGGTAAGATCATCCTTTGTCACAATTTGGAATTTCTGGTTGAATTCCTGATGGAATTCCTTGGGTGCTCCCTGGGAATTTCCTCAGCATGCAGCCATTCATAGTATCGTGCCGAGTTGTGGTGGAATGCTACGTCGAGGAGAGGATGTGCTCTCCTGTAGTCCGGTGTGGACCTTTTGAGGGGTCTCTAAGGTTCATGTGTATGATGTGTTTACATAATACCTTTAGGCCTTAAAATGGTTATATCTTTCTGGTTTATGGTTACAATGGCTGTTAAATGCATCAGCTCAGGTGAATATGTGAAAAGCTTGAGAAAAGATTAAAATATGTGGGGGGTTCTAGTCCCCCTAACAGACACCTGGGACAACAGGTGAGTTTTAATCTCTGGCCAGTTGCTGGCATTAATCAGTCAGTGGCAGCAGCCTTGTTACCAGCAGTACTACTGGCCTTGAGGCCCACATTTGAGCATCCCTGCTGTACAGGGTTACCTGTCGACATCACCAGTGACATCATTAGCAGTGACATCACAGCACTGAGAGTAAAGACTTGGCTATATACACTACATGGAGGGCCCCAGAACAGACTTAACATTTTTGTGCGACAAAACCTCAACCCTGAAATACATGCAAATTGTGACCTCTTCATAAAATGTAAAACAGCGAGAAATCTCAGACTATAAACATTTTATTAAATTGCATAAACATTTCAAAAATAACACTTCTGTTTTCTTGTTCGTATTACATTCACAATATCAGGCCTTGTTTCCTTTTTTCTTTCAGTACCATTAAAAATTGGTGCATGTTTAAAGTAAGACATCTACATAAATAAGTTCATATTCATAAATAAATAGAAAATAAATTAAAACATGTAAATAAATAAGTACACATGTATAAATACATAAAAAATTAAGTTAAAACATTTGTATAAATAAGTCCAGATTCATAAATAAATAGAAATTTCATGAATACATATATTAGATGCAACACAGGATATGTTTAACAGTTATACACAAACGCGCAATCCTTTTTGCGCCTATGTTGCAGTGCTGGGAGTGTCCATTGGTTCTTTTACGCTTTCTGTAAATCAATGTCTTTGCCTCCAGGACTATTTTTCCAAGCTGGCCAGGATATCAAGTCTTCGTAAATGTGTGAGGACTTCGGCTCTGACTGCCTCCCAGTCATCAGTGCTGTAGTTCTGCGAACAAAATAACGTGTTCAATCAGAATAATATTTTTGATCATGTTTAATTGGGCCTACATCTTTAACATAGGGAGTGAGCAGTATCTGTGTTCACCCCATAATCTGCATCAGGGTCAAGATACAAACCTGGAACTGGCTTCATGGAACAGTTTGAACTATAAGTTTTGTACACAACAGAAAATTCCAGTTTTAAACGGATATGTTTAGTCAGGGAACTGGCGACATGGCAATCTTATCAAGCAATGAATCAATAAACAAACAAATAAATGAGCCATCCAGTTAATATTGAGTGCAAATTGTTGGTTTAATGTTATTGAAAACGGATTTGTATCGTCATTCTTACCTTGCTTTCCAGGAGCATTCTCTTGAAATATGTTTTTATTTTCTTAAACGAACTTGCGTGAGATGCCCGGGACTTGAGTATCCTGATCTGTGCAGACAAAAAAAAAAAAAAAAAAAAGACCTGATGAGTCACTGTAATTTAAATGTTTAATTGACAACTATACATAATTTACGCCGATTATCAGCGGTACTCTTTATCGTATCCTGTAGGCCTATTCTGAAAAGAAGATGTAAAGTTTTGACTTACGCATTGTTTCAGCTCCGAAGCCTGACGATCGAGGTTGAGTTGGAACATCTGAAAGTTTTTTTTGTCCCAAGTAACAGTGTCACATTTGCCATTGATAAAGAGCTCTTTTATATTGTTTATGACTTCGTGGATGAAGAAGACGCGTTCTTCAGCCTGTACAGGAGAAATCGTGTTGGCATTTAATTCAATGTGAGGTTCGGGAATATCGCTATTTAAACGTGATTCTGAGCGTGTGCTTCTCAGATCATCATTTCCCCCCCCCCCCCATTTTCCTGTTACTTAGAAATAAAAAAGATACATGTTTAAATGAAATCAATTTCGTAAATACGTCCACATTTTTCAATGAATAGAAATTCAAATGTTATGAATGCTTAAATTAGGCCTGTACACAGAAACATGTCATGTAATGTCAGTGTTGGACATGGCATGACAGATGTGCTCTTGAAAAGCCGTCAGGAAAAATTCTAACCGGATTCATAATTGTTTGATGCAAACATACAAAAGAGATTTAAAAATGTTAATATAATCAAATAATCTTAAAACAATACCTGCATATTTTCAGAATGTTCGTAGAGCCTGTTCAGGACTTGAGCACTGGTTTTTCGTTGTGTATTTCCATCGCCCTTCAGAAGAAAACATGTGTTATCTCAGAAACAGCAATGGGACACTACAATTATGGGCGAGAAGATAATATGTTTACATGTTAACACTCCCCCCGAAAAAAGGTCCATGAACACAGGACAATATTCCCAAAATAAGGTTCCTCTTGTCGAGAAGTTTTGTCTAATGTCTTGATATTGTAAGTCTGTCTTGAATAATTTTTAATCGATACTTACCATCTGTTCAAGCAGTTGTATGGAGTGATAGCTGACCACTTTGAAATTGCTTTGAGAGCCTTTTTCTCGAGGCTGCATCCAGGTGCACCCTTGAGCAAAGCTCCAGCTCAAGAGCGTCAGAGTGCAGTACATCCAAACGACCTTTAGGTGCATTATTGTGCTTTCGTTTAGGGAAACCAACGGCGGCGCCGAGTGAAGTGGAGTTGCTTTGTGTTTGAGCGAAGATCCGAGCCGAACCGAGGCGATACGATAATAATCCAGGTAAGCGATCTGTGTCTTGCTTGCTCCTCTCGAGTCTTGATGTTTTCTGAGCCCTTCTTCCACATCGCGCCGGTTGATAAACGGCCTCCATGAATGATGTTCAAAAAGTGAAATTGCAGCAGGTAGAAGTTCCCTGGCGGTTTCAGGTCTTGATTACCTGTTTTTCGCTTTTAAGGTATGAATGGAATGTCATAACCTCTACAGCCGGACGAAAGATCGGACGTCTTGAAAACCATTTGTCCTGACGTTGGAGTTTCTAAAGCGTCATTAATTTGTTGTTTTTTCTGACTATTATATTGATTACAAGTAAACTGCGGTAAGAGCAGCAGCAGAAATGGCTTATTAGATCTGGCGATTTTTTATTTTATTTAGCCTACCTTCCACGCACACTATTGGCGACATTAATATTTTTGAAAAAAATAAATGAATATGTTTATGTTTTTTATGGGTTGGTGTGCCACACTATTTACGATATACGTATGAGATCAGACATATACTGTAGGTTCAGTAAGCAATTCAGTAACTTTTGGAATTTATTTCTCAATTGAATTAAATTCGAAATGACAGGACATGACTTTCAGGTCTTCACTTCAGGAATCTCTCTCCTCATCAGACATGTGCTTGACTGTATCTGCATTTGATAGACAAGTAACTGTTTTCAAGCATTGTAAAAACTTTATTTACAAACATTGTTGCTGTTGTGATGGGAATGACACCGTATATGGGACAGGTATATTTTGAATCAAAATAAATTAGCTGGTGTATTTATGGTACATTTTGTAGTAAATGTAATGAAAAGAAAAGAAAGGATATAAAAGTACCCACTGAACAGCGGGGTCGCCTCTGAGCTCAAATGTAACAAAAGTCCTGATAACTGAAGCTCTGCCTCAAGAGATCTACACAAAGAAGATGAAAGACATGGGAAGGGTTGAGTGAAATAGTATGCTTGCTTTATTTATATACTTAAGACATTTGGATTTGTGATTCAAAGATTAATATGAGACAAAATTACAGACAACCAGCCTTGAGAATCAGCTGTTTTTTCCAATTATGTTTCGATCTGGTAATTGTGGTTTCCGGGGAAGGCCTTGATTTAATCCTGGTGTTCATGACACTGTTCTTGAAATAATCCTGAAATATGGGGACATTATAATCCTGAAATATGGGGACATTATAATCATTGAGTTTGGGGACATTATAATCCTGGAATATGGGGACAGCCTATGCCATCACAGGTCTACCGCCATGTTTAACCGTTAGCCACAGGCGTTGTGGGCTGGCAGTTTATGATGGCTTCCTCCCACTTTCTCCAAACAACCAAATTCAACTTTTGTTTTCTTTCAGGCAAAGCCAGGTAAGATCATCCTTTGTCACAATTTGGAATTTCTGGTTGAATTCCTGATGGAATTCCTTGGGTGCTCCTTGGGAATTTCCTCAGCATGCAGCCATTCATATTATCGTGCCGTGTTGTGGTGAAATGCTACGTCGAGGAGTCCGGTGTGGACCGTTTGAGGGGTCTCTAAGATTTGTGTGTATGATGTGTTTACATAATACCTGTAGGCCTTTAAATGGTTATATCTTTCTGGTTTATGGTTACAATGGCTGTTAAATGCATCAGCTCAGGTGAATATGGGAAAAGCTTGAGCTAAGATTAAAATATGTGGGGGGGTTCTAGTCCTCCTAACAGACACCTGGGACAACAGGTGAATTAAATCTCTGGCCAGTTGCTGGCATTAATCAGTCAGTGCCAGACACCTGGGACAGCAGGTGAGTTAAATCTCTGGCCAGTTGCTGGCATTAATCAGTCAGTGGCAGCAGCCTTGTTATCAGCAGTACTACTGGCCTTGAGGCCCACATTTGAGCATCCCTGCTGTACAGGGTTACCTGTCGACATCACCAGTGACATCATTAGCAGTGACATCACAGCACTGAGAGTAAAGACTTGGCTATATACACTACATGGAGGGCCCCAGAACAGACTTAACATTTTTGTGCGACGAAACCACAACCCTGAAATACATGCAAATTGTGACATCTTTATAAAATGTAAAACAGCTAGAATTCTCAGAATATAAACATTTTATTAAATTGCATAAACATTTCAAAAATAACACTTTTGTCTTCTTGTTAGTATTACATTCACAATATCAGGCCTTGTTTCCTTTTTTCTTTCAGTACCATTAAAAATTGGTGCATGTTTAAAGTAAGACATCTACATAAATAAGTCCATATTCATAAATAAATAGAAAATAAATTAAAACATTTAAATAAATAAGTACACATGTATAAATACATAGAAAATTAAGTTAAAACATTTGTATAAATAAGTCCACATTCATAAATAAATAGAAATTTCATGAATACATATATTTGATGCAACACAGGATATGTTTAACAGTTATACAGAAACGCGCAATCCTTTTTGCGCCTATGTTGCAGTGCTGGGAGTGTCCATTGGTTCTTTTACGCTTTCTGTAAATCAATGTCTTTGCCTCCAGGACTATTTTTCCATGCTGGCCAGGATATCAAGTCTTCGTAAATGTGTGAGGACTTCGGTTCTGACTGCCTCCCAGTCATCAGTGCTGTAGTTCTGCGAACAAAAGAACGTGTTCATTCAGACTAACATATGTGATCATGTTTAATTGGGCCTACATCTGTAACATAGGGATTGAGCAGTATCTGTGTTCACCCCATAAAACCATGTATCTGCATCAGGGTCTAGATAGAAACCTGGAACTGGCATCATGGAACAGTGTGAACTATAAGTTTTGTACACAACAGAAAATTCCAGTTTTAAATGCATATGTTTAGTCAGGGAACTGGCAACATGGCAATCTTATCAAGCAATGAATCAACAAACAAATAAATGAGCAATCCAGTTAATATTGAGTGCAAATTGTTGGTTTAATGTTATTGAAAACGGATTTGTATCGTCATTCTTACCTTGCTTTCCAGGAGCATTCTCTTGAAATATGTTTTTATTTTCTTAAACGAACTTGCGTGAGATCCCCGGGACTTGAGTGTCCTTATCTGTGCAGCCAAAAAAACAAATATATATATGTATATATACATATAAAAATCAGGAAAACTTGTTGAGTCACTGTTATTTGAATGTTTAATTGAAAAGTATACATAATTTACGCCGATTATGAGCGATACTCTTTATCGTGTCCGGTAGGCCTATTCTGAAAAGAAGATGTAAAGTTTTGACTTACGCATTGTTTCAGCTCCGAAGCCTGACGATCGAGGTTGAGTTGGAACATCTGAAAGTTTTTTTGGTCCCAAGTAACAGTGTCACATTTGCCATTAATAAAGAGCTCTTTTATATGGTTTATGACTTCGTGGATGAAGAAGACGCGTTCTTCAGCCTGTACAAGAGAAATCGTGTTGGCATTTAGTTCAATGTGAGATTCGGGAATATTGCTATTTAAACGTGATTCTGAGCGTAGGCTTTTCAGATCATCAGTTTTTTTTTTTCGTTTTCATGTTACTTAGAACTAAAAACGATACATGTTTAAATGAAATCAATTTCGTAAATACGTCCACATTTTAAAATAAATAGAAATGAAAATGTTATGAATGCATAAATTAGGCCTATATACAGAAACATGTCATGTAATGTCAGTGCTGGACATGGCATGACAGATTGAAAAGCCCTCATGAGAAATTCGCACAGGATTCAGAATAGTTTGATGCAGACATACAAAAAAGATTTAAAAAAGTGAACGTAATCATATAATCTTAAAACAATACCTGCATATTTTCAGCATGTTCGTAGAGCCTGTTCAGGATTTGAGCACTGGTTTTTCGTTGTGTATTTGCATCGCCCTTCAGAAGACAACATGTATAATTTCAGAAACAGCAATGGGACATTACAATTATGGGCGAGAAGATAATACGTTTACATGTTAACACGAAAAAAGGTCCATGAACACAGGACAATATTCCAAAAATAAGGTTATCTTGTCGAGAAGTTTTGTGTAATGTCTTGATATTGTAAGTCTGTCATGAATATTTTTTAATCGAGACTTACCATCTGTTCAAGCAGTTGTATGGAGTGATAGCTGACCACTTTGAAATTGCTTTGAGAGCCTTTTTCTCGAGGCTGCATCCAGGTACACCCTTGAGCAAAGCTCCAGCTCAATAGCGTCAGAGTGCAGTACATCCCAACGACCTTTAGGTGCATCATTGTGCTTTCGTTTAGGGAAACCAACGGCGGCGCCGAGCGAAGTGGAGTTGCTTTGTGTTTGAGCGAAGATCCGAGCCGAACGGAGGCGATACGATAATATTCCAGGTAAGCGACCTGTGTCTTGCTTGCTCCTCTCGAGTCTTGATGTTTTCTGAGCCCTTCTTCCACATCGCGCCGGTTGATAAACAGACTCCATGAATGATGTTCAAAAAGTGAAATTGCAGCAGGTAGAAGTTCCCTCGAGGTTTCAGGTCTTGCATACCCTGTTTTCGCTTTTAAGGTATGAATGGAATTTGATAACCTATACAGCCGGACGTCTGGGAAAACCACTTCTCCTTACGTTAGTGTCTAACTCGTCATTAATAACGTTTTTTTTCTTGTCATTCAATTGTAACAATTAAACTGTTGTTGGAGTAGCCGCAGAAATTGCTTATTAGATTTGGTGTTTTCATGAGCTTCAAAAATATGTTTTAGAAGGATAATGAGAATTACACGGAGATGAATATATGAATTATTACTATTATTATTATTATTATCATTAATATTATTATCATTATCATTATCATTATCATTATCATTATCATTATCATTGTCATTATCATTATTCTGTAGAATCTGGGCCAGAACCGTGGTGTGCTGCTCCCCCCCTCTGTAATCTCACGATGATCATAATACATTTGATAATAGTTGTACTTCAAAATGGAAATTGATTACCTACAATGCCTCTTTAACTGGACAAGCTTGGCTCTCGTCGTGTATGTGTAAATATTCTGGACATTGGAAGCTTTAACTCTTTGCCTCTTTCAGCAAGTTCAGCCCTTCATTTTTGATATGATATAATCAAAACAACTTTCATAAAAATGTCTACGCAATCTTCATTTAACGTTTTCTAAAAAATAGATCTGTTAATGTTTTGCCCCGTGAGAATTGCACGGGCTCAGCTTCCGTGACGTAGCGTGAAGTCCCGTAAAGAATTACTTTGAAGACCAAGCTTGTCATGTATTAAAATGGTCACCAGGGGGCAGTCGTTTCATGCAATGGATTGACTGGTGTAAATAACGCAAAATCTGTCGAGAGAGCACAACCTTTTGGGAAAAGAACTGTTGGCATTTGTGTACCCTCAGTATGAATTTATGTCCCGTTTAATGCATTTATGTACTTTTTCAACGACTGCATACTTGCTACTGAAATTTTCTCAGCCATTCAGAATTAAGTGATGGGTGTTATGATTTCAATCAGACCTGGGTCAAATACATAATAAAATACTTTTCTACGCCGCTTGTCATTCTGTCTGTCTATTTGCCTGTCTACAGCAACTGGAGACGTTTGAAACTGCATGGGGAATGTGTGCATTAACTAAGGGAGCAGATGATGGGGGTGGCCTTTAGCGTAGTGGGTAAGGTAAATGACTGGGACAGGCAAGGTTGGCGGCTCTAATCCCGGTGTAGCCACAATAAGATCCGCACAGCCGTTGGGCCCTTGAGCAAGGCCCTTAACCCTGCATTGCTCCAGGGGAGGACTGTCTCCTGCTTAGTCTAATCAACTGTACGTCGCTCTGGATGAGAGTGTCTGCTAAATGCCGATAATGTAATGTAATGATGTGGTGAGGGATGGAGGATGCGAAGTGTTCTTGGCTTTTTTCATTTCTTCTTTTTTGTTATTTCTGTCGATTCTTTGTGACTGGTGTTTGGGGTAGATTGAAAGGAGGACTACCTCATAAAGTACCTAATTTATCAACTTTATCTATCTATCATACACATGTTGTGGCTGGGATATATACACATGTTGTGGCTGCAACATATGTGCAAGACCACAAGTCTTTGACAGGACTGAAACACTGCAAATCAGGAACTAAGAGTAACTGTAGATCCATTGGCCCGCAAAAAGGCCTACATCTTGAAGAACGGGCTTCAATTTCCAGCTAAAAGGTCAACGGTCTTCCCAACCGATTGTTAAACGGTGGTATCTGTGCTCAACCACATGACCGTGCAATAAAAAAGTGTCAGCGGGAAGTCTTGTGGGTCAAGGGTTTACGGACGTTTACACTCTGTGAATAAGTCGACAAAAGGTAGGTCACATTTCCCCACAATGCTACAAAATCACATTTACTTTGCGTAATCTCTGTATAATCTTGCTGAATATTACATGAATGGTGGCCACACGTGTGAGTGGGGGTTGGGGTCGGTCCGTGTTTTTTCTGTTTCTGTTGTTTGGCGGGAAGCCGGGGCCGGCGTGAGGATGTGTGCGAGTCCTCTCCCGGCCGGGAAATGAGATAGTCAGTGCACAGGAAGAGCCTCACAGCTGCCTGCTCTGAGGAAAAGCCTCACTTCCTCCTCCGAGGGAGGGGTAGAGAGAGAGGGGGGGGGGAAGGTAGAGAGAGAGAGAGAGAGAGAGAGAGAGAGAGAGAGAGGAAGAGGGAGAGAGAGCAAAAGAGAAAGAAAGAGGGAGTGTGAGGGAGAGAAGGAGGGAGAGAGAGTGGGAGGGTGAGGGAGAGAGAGAGGGAGAGAGGAAGGAGTGAGATAGAGAGGGAGAGAGAGAGGGGGGAGAGAGAGGGAGAGCTTGCAGGTCATTTAGCTGGTCAGAGCTATAGCCCCTTGGCCCTATTTGCTGTGCACCCAAACCACATCGCCCTGAGCTGGAAACAGACAGTCAGCACCCCCACATCTCTTGCTATGATAGTCAGTTGCATGTACCGTATGGTTGGGATGCACAACAAGGGCCGGTCTTCTGCTCTTGATTATTTTATTCCCTTGATCATTTCTTGATCTGACGTGTGTATGAGCACCAGATACAGGCACAGTCTGCAAGTGTATCCAAAATATTGTACAGGAGTGAGCTAGCTCAGTTATAGAGCTGTCAGAAACCTAAGTGGTTGGAACAGAAACCCGCATGCAGACTTGCCCTCCAGGACTGGAGTTGTGTACCCCTGCTTTATGGCAAGCTCAGATCTACATAATAGACTTGTGATATTTTATGCTTTATAATTAGCTGATGATATTCATGGTATTTTCGTCTTCGTTTGAAGACACATTTTAAACATTGGGGTTTGGACATTTCCCTTCACATGTATAAGATGTATTCTTTTCCACCCAAAGACGTACTTGGGGATCATCAGATCTGGCCCTGGTTTTCTTCTCTCCTGGGTAATTAGTGCTCCTGATTGGCAGGGCTGTCTTCACACCTGAGGGAGGGTGAACACACCTGACTCCCAGGTAAAGGGAGGGTGAACACACCTGACTCTCAGGTAAAGGGAGGGTGAACACACCTGACCCAGGTAAAGGGAGGGTAAACACACCTGACTCCCAGGTAAAGGGAGGGTGAACACACCTGACTCCCAGGTAAAGGGAGGGTGAACACACCTGACTCCCAGGTAAAGGGAGGGTTATCACACCTGACTCCCAGCTAAAGGGAGGGTGGAAAACCAGCAGTTCAGCCCTTGAGGACTGGGATATGAGGACCTGGGATGTGCTTTTTTCCGTACAAATCATTCAACAAGTCAAGAGGGTTTTCTTCGGTTATTTCTTATTGAATCTCACAACCAAAGTCAGTCTTGCAAGATATCTTTAGATGTCATAACTGTGGTATTGCTACTTGGTCAGTTTATTTGATTATTCTACAAGGGCTCAAGTTTTTATCTAAGTGAACTCTCTGATCACTCGGAACTGTACTTCCCTCACCGGTTTTCAGCGCACTTGTCCCTGGTTATGATTTGCACTTTATTGTACATCGCTCTGGAGAAGAGCATCTGCTAAATTACAATGTAATTGTCATTGCCTTTTTGACTTTCTTATTCCTGGCTTTGGTGACTTAAATCTTCTGTCTTAGGTGACAGACCATGCAGAGTTGGATTTACAGATCACTTAAGAAGTCTTTATTTGATTCGGATATGCATGAGAGGCACACACTGAGACAGGAATGGGCTGTTAAGATGTCTGCTTCCAGCAAACCCTGCCTTTCCTACTGGAAAATGAGAACACAGATTTTTGTACTGAATCTTCCCATCCTCTACCTGGGGATTTCAGGCTCACTGGGCTACAGTTGGCTTCTAACTGGTCTCGTCATGGTGCCCATGTTCCTGATCACTGAAATGTTCTAGTATGTCATACTATGACACTATATATCATGTGCTTCTAAGGCCATTGGCTTCCGCTCTCGATAGAGTGTGAGGCTCAATGCAGTGTTTATGTAAGGCAATGAATTTAAATTGTTCCTTAGCTGTGCGCCGTTTTATTATGATTATGATTAATATGATTATTATTATCATAATTAAGATTATTATGATTATGATTCTTATTATGATTCTTATTATGATTATGATTAATCATAAAAGAGAAGGGCTTCACAAACCCCATGATGGGCGGGCCTACAATGACTCATTGTAACCAATCAAAAGCATCAGCTTTTCCACATTATTCACGCCAGTGAGTCACTGATAGCATAAGGTTGTTCCGCCCATTTACTTTTGTTTTTTTGTGGGGGGTTTTTTATTCCAAGTCTAAGTGTTCTAAGCGTTCTCGAACTCTGTCGCCGTCGGTTACCAGGAGCGAGAATGTTACGTCAGCGTGAGAATGTTGAGTTGAGAACGTTCTGATGGGGTGTTCTGTGACCTCACACCTGAAAGGGCTCACTCACTCTCTCTGTAGCCTGAGGGATGCCCTCGCAGAGCCAGTGTCAGAGTTCCCAGCCAGTGTTATCAGACGACACGCTGTCAGCCGAGCAATGTGAAAGACTGAGGGGAAAAAAACCCAACCCAGTTAGGGTGTGGATCAGTCGCCTGGGTTATTAATAGTGGCAGGATCATCGCCCTTGGCAACTGTTAATATTTAGTCCCAGTGGTGTGGATTCAGCTTCTTCAGTAATGGACAAACTGACTGGGATTATTTCATGTGGAATGTCCAGTTATCCCATGAGCACTATGGAAAGTCAGACTCAACAGCAGCGAGGCAGGACTGAAGTGGCATTGTACATTAAGTTTGGGAATTATTCACGTTTGTTGGGAGGCTAAGCACGGTAGCTGGGGTTTCCAAGGGAGCTTTCCTCTTCCTGTGGGAGGGAATTACCTTTATTTGATTCCCAGTACCAAACTGGGAATTTCTGGACAGTCTTTCTTCTCCCTGCGCAGCAGGTTTGACGTTTTGATCAAGGTTGTGTGTGCGTTGTCTGAACGTTTTTTGTGAGTTGTTTGTGCGTTGTCTGTGAGTTGCTTGTGTGTTTGTGCATCTGTGTGTGTGTGTGAAACTGAAAATCTTTTGTGAAGGATCACAAGGAGAAATTTGCATTCACAATTAGTCAAAATAAAATCAACAGTGAGGTTTTACAGATTTGGGAATCTGGAAAAAAAAACCAACGCAAAAAAAATAATAATAATTGCAACTTTGGAAACCTTGTTAAAAACGTGTGTGTCAGTGAACCGAGAGTGAGAATCTCATCCCGTGGTACTCTTGACCCTCCTGCCCCCCCCCCCCCCGCGTGTGTTCCTGCCCCTGCGTTCCTCCCACTGAAGCTGCAATACGCGTGGTGGAACAGGAAATTAGAGCAGACCGAGGCAGGCAAGTTGAAACTGGTGTGGACGCGAGACGCGCACACACATTCCCACACACGGGCACGCACACACACACACTCACACAGAGACGCGCAAACTCGCGCACGCAGCAGCTCCGAGCGCTGGGAGTTTTCGGCGCTCAGGTGATCGGAGATCCGTGTGGGAGAAGTTGGGAGAAGGGACAGCGGGAAAGAAAGAAGCGCCGCAGGAGAATGATCCGGTTCTGAGAATCTGCGCTTTGCCCTTTTTCTGCAGGAACGGCACACGAGAAAAAGAAAAACAGGATGATTTCGTCGTCCTCGAACTCCAGGTAATCTCTCTTTATCCCCCCCCCCCCCCAGGCAGAGGCTTGTTGTTGATCTATTAAAGTTGTGTTTGCTGGTATATGCGACCTGTATATGGCCCGTATGTGTTCCAGTCGATCACGTTCTCATGTATTTGCGCCTGTATTGGGCAGCGCTGCGTCCCACTCGCGATTTGTGGAGAACTCTTTCCTGAGCTTTGATTTCTGTTTTCTGGGTGGGGAGGCACCTTCCTACCAAAACGCGCCCGAGCGGTTATATCCCCGCAAAATTTCCTGAAAATGTTTAAAAATACACAGCGATGTGTATTTGTTTGTGGTGGATTAACAATGAGCATTCTTTCTGATGTAAAATGTGTGCAGAAAAATAGATCTTATTTTACACACATATACACACATATTATATAAACGACTTGCATAAATTACTTTAAGAAATTAAATGACAGAAAATGAATTGACAGAAATTGCATTCAGAGAGTGCTAAATTGCATTACTATTATTACAAATGATCATTTTTTGATAATATACACTCACTGAGAACTTTATTAGGAACTTATTAATGTGATTATCTAATCAGCCAATCGCGAGGCGATAGTATGCTTGCAGTCACGCAGATACGCGTCGGGAGCTTCAGTTAATGTTCACGTCAACCATCAGAATGGGGGAAAAAATGTGATCTCAGTGATTTTGACTGTTGGCATGATTGTTTGGTGCCAGACGGGCTGGTTTGATTATTTCTGTAACTGCTGATCTCCTGGGATTTTCACACCCAACAGTCTCAAGAGTTTACTCCGAATGGTGCGAAAAGCAAAAGGTCTCCGGTGACTCAGATAACCGCTCTGTACAATTGTGGTGAGCAGAAAAGCATCAGAACGCAGAACACGTCAAACCTTGAGGCAGATGGGCTACAGCGGCAGAAGACCACGTCGGATGCCTTCGGATTACTCCTGTCAGCCGAGAACAGAAAGCTGAGGCTGCAGTGGGCACAGGCTGACCAAAACTGGACTGTTGAAGACTGGAAAAACGTAGCCTGGTCTGATGAATCTCGATTTTTGCTGAGGCGTACAGATTTGGCAGGGTCAGAATTGGGTGCCAACAGCATGAATCCATGGACCTAATCTGGCTTGTGTCAACAGTCCAGCCTGGTGGTGGTGGGGAATGTTTTCTTGGTACACTTTTGGCACGTTAATACCAATCTATTTTCGCTTTAACGCCACAGTCTACTGGAGTAGTGTCGCTGACCATGTGCATCCCTTCATGGCCACAGTGTTCTAATGGCTACTTCCAGCATGATAGTGCACCATGTCACAAAGCAAAAGTCGTCTCAAACTGGATTCATGAACATGACAATGAGTTCAGTGTTCTTCAATGGCCTTCCCGGTCACCGGATCAGAATCCAATAGAGCACCTTTGGGATGGGGTACAACGGGAGATTCACTGCATGAATTGCATGACACAATCATGTCAACATGGAACAGAATCTCAAAGGAATGTTTTCAACATCTTGTGGATTCCATGCCAATGACGAATTGTGGCTGTTTTGAGAGCAAAGGGTCCCTAATGCAGTGCTCAGTGAGTGTGCCTGCATGTTTAAAAAGGACAGATGTGTTGTCACAGGCTGCAGTCGTGGTGTGTCTTGCGCTGTGTAGTCACATTTCCATATGACACGGGGCAGTGCCACTGCGGGCCCTATGCCCATCGCTGGGGCATTTATCTGATCCTAGGGCCTCCTGGTGATCTGGTCTCCACACTCCAGCCTGGTTCAGTCCGGTCTCCTGCCCCCTGAAGACGTCCTCTGACTTCCCTTCGTCTTTAATTGAGCATCGAAAAAGTCATTTTTCCCCCTCTCTCTCTCTCCAGTTTAAAGATGAGCCTGAGGTTCTGAGGGAGTGTATTGTGAAGACCCAGCATTCCTTAGACTCTTTTTTTGGGCGGGGTGCGAGGCTCCTGTCCCATCACGCACACGGGGCGCATTCCAGCAGGTCTCTGACACGCTCAGCAACGCTCCTCTTCCTCCTCTCTCCTTACACACGAGCACAGCTACACCCCACCCCTTACACACGAGCACAGCTACACCCCACTCCTTACACACGAGCACAGCTACACCCCACCCCTTACACACGAGCACAGCTACACCCCACTCCTTACACAGCTACACCCCACCCCTTACACACGAGCACAGCTACACCCCACTCCATACACAGCTACACCCCACTCCTTACACACGAGCACAGCTACACCCCACCCCTTACACGAGCACAGCTACACCCCACTCCTTACACACGAGCACAGCTACACCCCACTCCTTACACACGAGCACAGCTACACCCCACCCCTTACACGAGCACAGCTACACCCCACTCCTTACACACGAGCACAGCTACACCCCACTCCTTACACACGAGCACAGCTACACCCCACTCCTTACACACAAGCACAGCTACACCCCACTCCTTACACACAAGCACAGCTACACCCCACTCCTTACACACGGGCGCAGCTACACCCCTGCTCCTTACACAGCTACACCCCACTCCTTACACAAGCACAGCTACACCCCACTCCTTACACAGCTACACCCCACCCCTTACACACGTGCACAGCTACACCCCACTCCTTACACAGCTACACCCCACTCCTTACACAAGCACAGCTACACCCCACTCCTTACACATGAGCACAGCTACACCCCACTCCTTACACAGCTACACCCCACTCCTTACACAAGCACAGCTACACCCCTGCTCCGTACACAGGAGCACAGCTAGAGCACAGATCTAACCTCGCTAATCTACACATTATTCCCATGTACTGTGTTTACATGTACCTCGGTGCATGAGTGAAGTCAAGGTATTGAGAACAACTTGGCGTGTTTTGTGTTAAATTTGGAAACTTTTCAGAGATAGTGAGGCTTTTTGCAGGGTTAGGGCACAGACACAGTCTCTCCCCCCCCCCCCCTTCCGTCCACAGCCACAGACAGTAAGGTCACAGGGAGAAAGAAAGGCTTCCGTATTTAAACACTGTGTGAATGGGTATGGTCTCCTCCAATTGTTCTTTGGACTGCACCATTTTCAGCCTGGAGAGGGGGGGCGTCTGAGTCTGAGCAAGCCCCAGCCAGACCTCTCCTGTCTTTCTATCTACCTTTTTAGTTTGTCTGTTCGGTTGTTTTGTGTGCGTATGTGTGTATATGGGTGTGTGGGAGTGGGTGGGTGGGTGTGTGTGTGTGGGGGGGGGGGGGGGGTTGAATGAGATATTCTGTCATTCACATTTCATAACAATGTTAAAAACCTGACTGTGTGTCCATGCAGAAATGGAACCTTACATTATAGGAGACAGGGCGAGAAATATTTACCTAGAAATATTTCATACCAGCGTTACAAATCTTTTTGTGCAGCCGCGCAGCAACGCAATCGAATACTCTCTCTGTCTGTAAACCGAGGAAGGGGGGCTGGACGAAAGGGCCGAGAGCGGGCAGACGGTGAATCGTACACATTACGCCACTATCTGGGAAAACCCACAGAGGAGAAAGGGAGAGAGAAAGAGAGAGAGAAAGGGAGAGAGAAAGGGAGAGAGAAAGGGAGAGAGAAAGAGAGAGAGAGAGAGAGAGCGTTGCGGGGCGGGGCGGGGCGGTGTCAGGCGCAGGGTTTTCCGTTCGTCAGTGCTGCCGTGCCGCTCCCTGCCGACCTTCCCCTTGCCTTTCGGAAAGCCGTTCCCGGCCGGGGAGCGGCTCCTCACACAGGTCGGGCCAGTTTGAGCGGGGTGCCAGGTGCGCGGCGTCTGCAGCTCACAACGCCGCGCTGCCCCTGGGGTGAAGGCCTGGCGACGGAACGCAGCCATTAGCGGGCGATCCCTTCGTAAATGGCTTTGTGTTTCTGCATTTATTTGTTTTTTAATCTCGTCTAATTCGGCACAAAGCACGCTGACTCATAAGGGGCGTCGCTGTGCTTGACACTCTCAAAAAACAGAAAAAGAAAAAAAAAAGGTTCTTTGGCTTTGTGTCCATAGAGGAACCCCCTTCTAGTTCTCTACAGAACCCTCATAGGTGTGAAAGCTCCCAGACAAAGAACGCAGAAGGAACCTTTTTTTTTTTTTTTCTGAAAGGGTACGGCGTTGGCAGTCTTCTGCTAAATTTAAAGCAGTTGTGGGCCATTTCCTGTCATTATAGTCCTCACACACGGCTCACAATGGTCTGAAGGAATATCTGCTCAGCTTCCTGTCTTCTGCTGTTCCAAACAACAGCCCGGTGGGACGGATTTTCTGTGTCTCCACTGTTCGCTCACACTTTTAGCGTTATGTTTTCGGGTTGTCGGTCCGTCTGTCTGTCCCATTCTTGTGAACACGATATCTCAGGAACGCCTTGAGGGAATTTCTTCAGATTTGGCTCAAATGTCCACTTGGAGTCCAGGATGAACAGTTTTGATTTTAGTGGTGAAAGGTCAAGGTCACTGTGGCCATAACTCAAGAATTCGTACACTAGTTATGACAAAATTTCACACAAATGTCTAATAGGATAAAATGGTGACGTGATCTAATATCCAAAAGGTCAAAGGTCAACTGCACGGTGACGTCGTAACATTTTGCTTGCCACTGTAGCTGAGAAAATTATCTTGGGTTATTTTGTTTGTTGATTGGTGATGTAGTCATTGATATTTTAAAGTTAGTATCAAATAGTTTTTGTTTGAATATTCTTCAATTGTTGTTGGTTTGACAAATTATGCAAGTTATGGTGCAAATTAAATAAATTCATACAGTGTTGTTTAATTAATTTTATTAAATAATGTAAATAATCTAATATCTTTCTTGGTCATATCGTTCCACTTCTCTGCCTTTAACTAAATATTCAGGTTGTAATGAGAGAAAATATTTTATTCAACATTTAATGTTGCTACATTTTAGGTAACACCAATGACAAAGAAACGACACATTAATTATTTTATGTATAAAAATAAGAAAAATAAATTAAACTCCACTTGTTATGGATTCATGAAGTTTAGAAGTTGTTTATTCCTGGACAGGAATGTAATCTACTACGTGACTGGTTGGCGGAGGCATACAACCGCACGGTGCTTATTTTGTTGTAGTTTTATTTTTCTGTGTTTTTTTTGTTTTGCTGGTCTCATTCTTTAAAAGTCGATTACGTTGCAGAGCCGATCAGATTTCCTGCCGTACCTGTATAACAGGTGTGACCCTGCAGCTCGTCATGACTGCTGCAAAGTGCAAAGCCAAATAGCTCAACAGCTTATAATGGCTGCAGTTATATTGAGCGTAGGATGAAAGACTTCCTCGTGGTGCATGAGCGTTGCCATCAGAACAGTCTCTTCCATTAGATGTACAAATGTCTTCTAGCTATTTTACATTGCAGCATATAAACATTATACAAAGTGAAAATTCGACTTCACACTCAGATTTTGTGTGGGGTTCGAAGTGATGAGATACTGATGTGAAATCGGGGGTGGGCATTCCTCATCCTTTCCATCTGTGTTCCTCATGCTTTGAGGGGTATTTTACCCTCTTAAGCCACATTATGTCTGAAACTGCAACACTCGCGAGGAAGAAGTAAAGGCCCATGTCCATATTGTGCTTACAGTGCTATATTTTAAACAATGACATAAAATGAGGTCACCTGTTTTTATTGATCAAATGAAAGACTGAGGTGAATCACTAGGCTCTTAATTAAGTCGCTGAATGCAGGTATTTAAGTTCTTTCACAGTTGTTTCCATCAACTTACTGACACAATGCAGGTTCGGCACGTTAACATTTCCTTACTTGAATACTTTACCTACATTGCCTGCCAAATCCGAGACAAAGTCGGGCTATGGAAACACAGTCACGTGAGCAAAGCATCCCAGCATGCACTGCTCACGTCACTCTCTGTACGCAGTTCTGAATAAAATCAATGGAGAACGCCGCGACTACAATCTGGAGAACGCATATCTAATCCTCACATATTACACCGCACGTTATTTATCCAAAGCAACTTACAGTTGATTAGACCAAGCAGGAGACAATCCCCCCCCCCCCCCCCCCCGGAGCTCAAGGGCCCAACAGCTGTGCGGATCTTATTGCGGCTGCACTGGGGATCGAACCACCGACCTCGTGGGTCCACTTGATTAATTCCAGCCGCAGGGGTCCCGATGCTGTACCTTAGCCACGACGATACAGGCTGGCCTGCCCTGCTGAGTAGATCGTTGGGATAGTCGATCAGCCACTGGCTCTGAGAGTGTTCACGACGTGAGTCGGACGCAGAGAGAGCGAGCATCGTGATGTGTGTGTGACCGATCCATCTGTCCCTGGTCCGTGTCGCTCGCCAAGGCAAGTCACTGAGGTTAGATCAAGAAAGCACCGAATGTTTCGTGTCAGTTGTGTGTTGTACTTATATATTTCACATGGTTATTCCGCAGGCCATGTTTCAATCTGATGCACGTATTGTATGCTGTAAGATCAGCGATCGTTTTAGAAGCAGGGAATCCGTGAGGTTTGTTATCTGTGTAATCGACTGCTATATTTAACCCTTTTAATGCTTAAAAACAAAAACTAGCTTAATATAATGATAATGTAGCTAGCTATGCAGGAATAGGATTGGTCACTGCTGTTTATTCCCATAATGTGTATGCGTACTGTTGATTAGTAGAGCCACATGCAGAGTATTTGAAAAACAACTCGTGCTAGACAAAACCCCTTTTCGAATCCTTTACATTTTCGCGTCTGTTGGACGTCTGAAGTGTTGACGTTTGGAGGAAGCGTACCATTTCACGGCTAACTCTGAAGCTCTGACTCTTGTGACAGTCGTGGAATGCGGAACAGTTGCAGCAGAGGCTGCCTGTTCAAAAGGCATGAGTCTGTTTAGCATAATCTGGAGTTAAACATTACCTCATGACCGTGGGTGTGGAGGAACACGATCTCCAGAGTGTGTAAAGAGATGTATGCTCAAGGTGTGGAGGGAGTTGTTGTTCGTGACCTGGCTTCCAGCGCCATTTTAAGCGTGTCTACTGTGCTTCGTCTCCAGCTCCGGCATGGTCCACCCCAGGCCTTGACCACTCCATAGGAAGGGTCCCCCCCCCCCTCCGCCCCGCCCCGGGGGTGTCAGCGGTCACCATGACGACTGTATCCGGCAGGAGCCTGGTGCTGGTGGAGTACAAGTATGAGTACTCCAACCGGGAAGGCGTTCCGGTGACCATCCAGCCCAACGAGAGGTACGTCCTGCTGGAAAAGACCAACGAGAACTGGTGGCACGTGCGCAAGGACAAGCGCAGCCCGCCCTTCTTCATCCCCGCCAAGTACGTGAAGGAGCTGCCGGCGGACTTCCCCTCTCCGCTGGACTTCCTGCAGCCGGGCGGGCCCCCCAGCCCGGGGCCGGGCGCGGGGGAGGGGCCCTGCGAGGTCACCATCCGGGTGCATTCGCCCCGCCGGCGTCACAAGAAGAAGACGGAGAACCGGCTGTCCACGTTCGGCGTGCCGCTGGACGTGCCCGACCCCGTGCAGAAGCGTGGCGGCGCGCGCGACCTCCCGCGCGCGCGGGACAGCCCCCGGAGCCCCCGGAGCCGCCAGCGCGCCGCCGCGGCCCCCGTGGAGACCCCGCCCCGCTCCCCCGCCGACGAGCTGCCCCTGCCGCTGCTCGTCTCCAAGGTGCCCAGCTTCAGCCCGGCGGACCCCGTGGTCCGGCCCACGCTGGCCAAGCCCGTGGAGACGCCCACCGTCCGGGACCTGCATCCCGTGGAGACGCCCGCTCTCCGGGACCTGCATCCCGTAGAGACGCCCTCCCTCCGGGACCTGCAGCCCAGCGAGCCCGCGGACCACCCCAAGCCGCCCGCGGAGTTCGACGACCCGCCCGAGACGGACTCCGACCAGTCCGACGACTCGGAGCATATTTACGAATCGCTGTCGGACTTCCCGGGCTTGAGGCTACCGGATTCGCCCGTCACGGAAACGGCTCCTTCCCATCAGCCCCCTGCTCCGGCTCCGCCCCCTCATGCCTCACAGGTAATCCCAGCGGTTAGCCCCGCCCCATTCAAAACTGTCCCGCGGTTAACGGCTGCAAATGTTCAAATACTTTTCTGTGCCAACCACAGAGGTTGGGGCGTGCACTTTTTGAGAGTGTTTTATAGATTCCAATACACCAGACAAGCTCAAGTAATGCATAGAATAGTATTTAAATCCAAAACAATGACTTATTTGACCCAGGTCTGGTTTATAATGCTCTATTGCTGATCAGCTGTGCCTCCAAAAATGAGTACATAAATAAATGTATTCATAAGAACCTTAACACATTAATATATTCTTACCTTGTGCATATCGCAAACAATGTAGAAACTAGATAGCATGCATTACATGAATCAAATTTTTTTGACTGCGATTTTGTAAATATTTTATAAAACGGAAAATGGATTCACGTTTGACCACAAGGAGGAGCTGTCTGCTTTCTCATGATTACTAGTTGACCAAACTAATACACATAAATGGTATCAGTTGATGCCTTGGGTGTAGTTGAAACAATTGGAACAGTGTTAGAAAAATAAATGATGATAGTTTATGAAGTGACTGAAGCAAAGTCCCAAAACATTACAGGACCTCATACAAGTGTTGTAGGAATTCCTCTATTAAACATTTTTCACTGAATTTATGTTTGTATCAACATCAAACCAATATTAGTGAAAATGTCTCTCTCCTCGCGGCAGACACCAGAATCACCTTCCTGAAACATTCGCACTGTTCTCGACAATAAAAATGACATTTACAGCGACAAAAACAAGATTGTAGCAACAAAAACATTTCCTCTGCCATTGAACGTTTTGGGAATTTCTCATGCTAGACGAGTTCTGCGGCTACAGAAAACAAGCACTTAGGCTGACAAAGAATGCGTCGACGAGGAAACGTGGACGCACGACAGTGACAAACAGGAAATCTTTTGCGCTCTCTCCAGAAAAACATTAGACTTCCCGAGCTTTTGTTAATAATAAAGTTATTGTGAAACGCAATAGTGTAGTGGCACAAAGGGAGTGAAATATTTTCCATTTCCACCAGAAATTTTGTGGAAAGGAGTCAGCTGTGGGGGGGGGGGAAATGACATCAGCACAGGAAATGATAGCTTCTGGGGGGCAGCTAAAGCAGGAAATGGTGAGCTGAACTCCGGAGAACTGGATAACAGAAATTAAATTCAAAATGTTTGGGAAAATGTTAATTAATGTTACACGGTTAATTTTGGCTGTAAAAAAAAAAGGTAGGTTTGGTAGGTTTTGCAACAGCTGGTAGCTGGTATCTCAAGCCTAGTACGGCCATAGCTGGAGCTTACACCAGGGGTGGAAGGTGCCTGGAAGGGTTCCTGGGCTTCAGTGAGCTAAAACCAGTCCAATGACTCTTCGTGAAAGCAAGCAAAGCTCTGGGGCTTTCTCTGGGCTAAGGACAAGTCTCAACAAAGGAGATTTATGCTCTCAATGCTACCTGGTGCAGCAGGAATGGCCGTTTTGAGCAGAGCAGCCAAAATGAAAACTCCAGTGGTCTATTAATGGGTATTGGTCAGGGTGCTTCCAGTGAAGTTAGCAGACACATTCCCTCACAATGCCAGTTTGCCTTCAAAGCTGTTTTTCTTTCTACAGACTCAAAATTGGGCCTGTTTAAATAATGGGTAAGAGTTGTCTCCTCCATGCCTTAGTCAGCTGTGTGTTCCCCTTTCTGAGAGTTTGTTTTTCTGAGTCTCAAGCTCAAAGCTAGGTTTTGAAACATCTGGTCGCTGATTGACCAGTTCAGACCAGCTCCATACTCAACCTGGTTTGACCAGCTCAAGCTAGGTTTTGAAACATCTGGTCGCTGATTGACCAGTTCAGACCAGCTGCATACTCAACATGGTTTGACCAGCTCAAGCGAGGTTTTGAAACAGCTGGTAGCTGGTTGACCAGTTCAGACCAGCTCCATATTCAACATGGTTTGACCAGCTCAAGCTAGGTTTTGAAACATCTGGTAGCTGATTAACCAGTTCAGACCAGCTCCATACTCAACATGGTTTGACCAGCTCAAGCGAGGTTTTGAAACAGCTGGTAGCTGGTCGACCAGTTCAGACCAGCTCCATACTCAACATGGTTTGACCAGCTCAAGCGAGGTTTTGAAACAGCTGGCAGCTGATAAATTCGAGCTGGCCATATCTGGATTTTACACCGGGAGTTCTTATCAAGGGTGCAGATCTGGCAGGGGTTTCTGCCAGCCACAGAGAGGAAGAACCGCGCAATTAGAGTGTTTGTTTAGGGCGAGTTTCCGGTGTGTTCCGGGGGAGGACTCCCATCCCCGTGATGAATCCGAAACGCCGCCGTCCTTCGCCAGCGTCTGTCCGAGGCTCCGCGGGATGATGCCTCTTGCGCCGGAGCTGACTCGCGGAGTGAATGAAGTTCAGCAGCGCGTCATCGGAAAACGCATTCCCAGCATGCTTCACACCGTACGCCCCTTGGCAGGAGTCACAGTCCATGTGAATGATTGATCCAGGGTAAGTCTCCGGGGCGTGGGTGACATGTCCTCAGGTTGGCTGCTTTTTACTCGAATGGCGCGGCGTGAACGAGCGTCGCCTCTGACTTTAAGCGGCGTGCCGCGCTGTCGGCTCTTCGACCTGTCTGACGGGTGGTTGAGTCGTGCAGACGCAGAGTTTGCATTTCAGAGTTGAAAACAAAGGTGAAACCGCCTTGTGCTTTGCTTGACTCTGGCAGGGCAGAGCAGGCTGTGACATTTTTTTTTGCCTATCTTTAGCCAAACTATTTCTCAGTTTAAAAAAATGTCGTGCCGTAATTTTACTGCCTATATTTACCATGTCAGCCGGACATGATGTTCGTGGCTATGGAAAACTATGAGTTTCTGAGCTGACCTTTGCCCTCTGGTCCTTCCAATAACCGTACATGTGCACTTATGGATAGAAGCGTCTGCCAAATAAAATGACAAGTAATGTCATTTCATTCAGTCTTCATCATTGTGAAAGTACAGTTGTGAAGGCAGTGTGGTGGTGAGTCTCACAATTAAAACGAGATCAGACTCTCTCCGCGGGAACCGACTTTGACACTTGTGATCGGGGAGTGTTGAAGTTATGGATTATTTCATAAATAGGCTGAATAAATGCGTTGTTCCATCCACAGTGAAGGAATGTTCTGTTACTGTCTCGATTGAGCAACGACACTTTGTGAGTCAGTCATTACGCTTCTTGTAATATAATATCGCATTTGAACATTTAGTTCTGAGTTTCGGGGTTTTGTTTGGCAGAGGCGAGGTTTATGAAAACCTTTGTGCATGACGGCACTAAGGCTAACTTCAGCACAGTTCAAAGAACACCATTTCCCATCTATGACACTAAGCGCCTGGAATGACATCCTTGAAACACGTAGTTTCTTCAGTGCAAGGCCCCATTTTCTACTTTCTTGTCCTGGGCCGGCTTATCTAATATGAATATGATGAATGAATATATACATTGAGCATACTGGATGAGAAATTACAGCGTATTCACATATTCTCTCAATGTAGTGTACCTAAATGATATACTTATTTCCATGCCCAAACTGGCCTTCTAATTACTCTCTTCGCAAAATAAATACTATCTACTAAACATACAGTAGGCTATCCAAAATATCGTCCATACTGTTTTCCAACAGTACTGTCATAAGACATCAACCCAAGTAATAAAACCCCCCCTGCCTCTTCGTGATTTATTGGCCTGTTATTGGACCGAAAGATGGCTCCACCTCTTCCTCTCTGTGGGACCTCCTAAAACGTAAAGTTTACTTCCTCAAAAGTGGGCTCCTATATGCACTCAGCGTACTTATGTATATCATCAGGGGAAGTATTCAGGGGATTTTCTTTGAAAATTTCGCCTACTTAAATATCCCAACCAGTTTACTAAACTGGCTGTTTCTGACACGGACTGTATTTGGGTAGGCAGTAGGAAGTATATTTAGTAGGCAGTACATATTTTGAGGATGCAGGAGATAGGAGGCCATTTTGGACATGGCCCTGCTACACCTGTAAAAGTGAAGAGTAACCAGCAACCAAAGCTTGTCGTCCGTGTGTAGGCATTGGGCCTGCTTCCGTTTTTGCTTTCCGCACCTGTAGCATCAGTCTGTCAGCATATCTCTCTGCCATCTAAATGTGTCACCTTAACGCTGCTTTAAAATGAAGTATGACTTTTGTTCCGACGGAGGAGCTTTTGGCCTCGAGTCACCGTGAGATAAAGCGTCCCACGTTCAGTCTTCAGTTGCGCATTGCGCTGCCTGCTCTATCACGCAGCAAAGCGTCATCCGCTGTGCGTATTCTCAAAATCTCTCTTTCACACGTACAGGATAACTTGAGACCGCTCATGCCTATTTGGAGACCTCAGAAAAGCGGTGCTTTATATAACCCCCCCCCCCCCCTTGTGACGGAGTGAACTTTTAGCCTTGGTTGTGTCGGGGGTTGAGGTGCTGCAGACTGCGTTCTGAACTTCCTGTGAGGCTGACGCTGTGCTATTGCAGAAAATCGCCGGCCCTTCCCTCTCGTCTCATTGTGACAGGGCTGGCCTGTAGCATTGTGGTTAAGGTACACGACAGGGACCCGCAAGGTCGGTGGTACGATCCCCCGGTGCAGCCACAATGAGATCCGCCAAGCCGTTGGGCCCTTGAGCGAGGCCCTTAACCCTGCATTGCTCCAGGGGAGGATTGTCTCCTGCTTGGTCTAATCAACTGTGCTTCGCTCTGGATAAGCGCATCTGCCAAATGCCATTCATGTATTCGGCGCTGAAACAAAAGCTTGGCTCGAAAGGCCAAGCCCCTCCACTAACCCCCCCATGCCCTCTGCCCTATGCCTTCCTCTGTTAATGTACACACTGCTAGTCTTATGCAGCCTTTCTAGTCTTGCAGATTGGCCAGGGGTCGGGTTTCTTTTTCCTTCCTAATTCCCCAATCTGTCAGTGTGCAGTCTCGCACTGCCACCCCTGACCTACGCACTGTTTACAAATCAAAGGAGGAGCTATTTCCTGTGCTGTATGCTCCAGTCGAACAGTCCCAAACAGGTTACACCCCCTCAACATGCACAGTCATATAACATAACATAATGACTTCTTTTTTTCATTTTTTATTTTTTTTATATCCACCAATTTATCATAATGTAATATAATGACGGGAACTGACCATTCAGCCCGGTCAGTAATGCTCGCCATTTTGCGCTGAAGTGGACCGAAGTGTATGCTCAGTTTACCTTAAAAACTAGATAGTATCAAGCCTGGTCTTGAAACCCCCCCAGAGGTTCTACCTCTACTACATGACGAGACAAGCTATTCCGCACGGTGAACACTCTCTCTGTGAAAATGTCTGAACGTATGTGCGGAATTCATCCTTTGCTAATTCGTCTCGTTTTAGATAAATTGAGTGACCGTAACATTTTTAAACCAGGAAATACACGGATTTGATTATGTCTAGATAAACTGATGTTAATGTTGTCATTGAACACTGTCATGGAATCCGGCCTGTTTGAAGTTGGGAAGGAAAGAGTTAACGTGAAAATGAAACCCTTACAACCACTCCCAAAAGGTTAGTTTCAAGCCACTACCTGGCTGCCGGTACTCAACGGCAATTGCCGAATGTGCCGGACACTGCAGTTCATAGGTTTCTTTTTATTTTTGAGAAACTTGATGTTTTTTTTTTAGTTATTGTATATATTTGATCCATCATTGGCTGTTGGAAGTTTCCAAGCATTTGGAAAGTGGTCAGTGTACCTGCGTCGTAAGGTATGGCAAAGACTCCACCTCATCGACTGTAAATCCGTGCACGGAAGAAGAAACTAGTGGGTGGAGACGGGCAATGTTTTTTAATTTCTTTTACGGGCATTTGGGGCAGAATTCTGGGCATTCCGATTCCGAACAGAATACTTAAAATACTCTATATAATCTTTGTTGATATTTTCATAGATATTGCATCAGAGCAGTTACTAGGCTACCACACTTTTTCGTCCGTACCACCGAATCTTTTTATAATCGTTTATCCGGTTTGAAATATCACTTGATTGTTTCTAATGTATCAGTCAGGACAACTCCTGCCGTGACCGCGTACTTGTGACAGTATAAGCAAGCTGGAGCTTCTCGTCGAGCGACTGAGTTGAATTGTTTGTTTATTAATTTTGGGTTACTAGGATTTACCACTGCGATAATCCCAAGCATTTTCTGCAGAGGGAATCTTCAATTAAATAAAAAAAATGCGCACGCTGCAGATGTATACTGAAATCTGTAAAGGCACGTACATTTTGCCCTCGTTGAAGTCTCCTTGGTGACCTGGGGTAAGGCCAAAGTGGAGAACTCTCCAGGTGAATTTCCGGTTGTCTGGTCATGTATTTCTGACCGAGTGGCACGTGCGTCAGAGCTGTCACAGGTATGACGTTGCAGAGGGCATTTCGCGTTTCACAAAGTAGTGTGTGGGCAGCTCTTTGCGTTTTGGCAATTACTTTGTTTGCGGGTTTCTTCTAAATTCTGATTGGAACGATCGATCTGCCATTTCCCTCATCGTTGCTTAGATAGATCTGTCTTTATCTCGGAGTAATGGAAAATGTCCTTATTCGCATATATTGTTTGGTTCATTTTCTGTAAGCCTGAATGTGCACGTTCCCCCCCTCCTAGTTCCGTGATGATGTTAAAGGGATAGTTCACTTTTTTGGGTTTTAAAATATAATTTCGTGTTTTGCGTTTGTTTCTGTATGGTCCTGTCTATTATTATTTGATATTTAGATTTGTTTTGTGAAGCACTGCCAGCTGTACCATGGCATGTATAGGTGCATCCAGGAGTTTGTGGTCTGAAATGAGTAAATATGCCCTCTTGAGTCACTCCAAAGCAGTAGCACCATTACTGTTTCATCGTGTTTATGTACAATCAGCATTTCTTTCCGTGGGCGTAGAAGTTTGAGCTGCACAGACAGAAAACCTGGCTTGAACTGAAACTATTGAATGTAATTTCTGTCGCATAATTAAGGAAACAAGGAGGTCCTGGGTTCGAATCCCCGTCGGCCGGGGCCTCTCTGTGTGGAGTTTGCATGTTCTCCCCGTGTCTGCGTGGGTTTCCTCTGGGTACTCCGGTTTCCTCCCACAGTCCAAAGACATGCACGTTAGGCTGATTGGAGAGTCTAAATTGCCCATAGGTATGAGTGTGTGAGTGAATGGTGTGTGTGCCCTGTGATGGACTGGCGACCTGTCCAGGGTGTATTCCTGCCTTTCGCCCAATGTATGCTGGGATAGGCTCCAGCCCCCCTGCGACCCTGTTCAGGATAAGCGGGTTAAGATAATGGATGGATGGATAATTAAGAAATAAGCCAGTGCAACCCATTGTGCAGCATCTCAAAGAGGCCCCCATTGGGTGGCTCGGAGCATTCTGGAGCATTCTGGAGCATTCTGGAGCGTTCTGTCCCTGGTGTTCTAGATTGATGGCAAACACAATGAGCTCATGTCCTCCAC
Source organism: Conger conger (assembly GCF_963514075.1). Lineage (NCBI taxonomy): Eukaryota > Metazoa > Chordata > Actinopteri > Anguilliformes > Congridae > Conger > Conger conger. The sequence continues at coordinate 8,111,742 of NC_083775.1, read as the reverse complement.
TGCTGCTCTGTGTTAAAGCGCAAGTGTCAGTGTGGTTAGAAAAGAAGCGATCGTAAACTGCTTCTCAGTGGTTGTTTGGTTGTCTGGTTGTAGAATGCGTGTTTCCGTTCACTACCCAGAGGGCCACATACAGCGGTTTCCTCCTGTCAAAGGCAGCAGAGGGTTTCGCTGTTATATGGGGTTGCCTGATTTAGAAGTTGTCAAAACTGCACACTGTCCAAACACATGTGCTCACACACTGTCGGGGGGGGGGTACGTTTTTTCGTTGTATGACAAACGAAAAAACGAAATGTGTTACAAACTAGTGCCTTCAATCGGTTATTCTGACCAGGTGGTTACATTGATCGGTTGGGACCGTAAACCCGACCTGTACAAATATTTAGAAAACTGGACGTACCGGTCCAAAACTGGCCGTCTGGCAGCCATACTGTAACACCTCCTTGAGCCAATTTGCTCAACCGCACTAAACAAACTATTGCAATTGTCATGATGTCACGTGACACTTACAACGGCAGTTAAGGCATTTTCTCAATCCTAATTGACAGCCATGCTCCTGACTCCCATCATAGGTTGAGTGAGTTAACTCCAGTGGCAGTTAGAATGACCCGGAATGCAGTTAGAATGATTTAGTGCTTGAACCTGGGAATTGATGGATACCATTATTTGTACTGTACAGTAGGAGCAAAAGTGGTCAGTTAAGCAATGACAGGATAAATGAGGTTGGGTTTGGTCTGATTTGGCTGAACTCACTGTCAGTCGTTTTTACACAGGAAGTTCTGCAGTGCATCTCCTAACATATTTTTGACTGCTGCTTAGGGCTGCTTTCTTTCACCTTGCATTGAACTGTGTCATGTTTTGCATAAGGTAAATAGTGTTCCCCACCCGACCCCCCCCCCCCCTCCCCGAAGAGCATTTGAGACATTGACAATGCCTCCCATGCAGAGAGAATATTATTCTCCATGAAAGACAGTTTGGTTGTGTTGTGCAAAATCGGATCAGGAAAAACACCCTGGTTTTACTTCCGCATGGCGAACCGCGGTTTAAGGAAGCGACGCAGTGTGTGTTCGACGAAAACAAGCGAAACGGACCGAAACATCGGACCATGCCACCGCGATATTGGGTCTCATTGTTTTTGTTTTTAAGACTGAGGGAGGTGCACGGGATTGCATAAGCAGAGAGGAAATGGGGGAATGAAAAAAAAAAAAAACCCAGAGGCAGGGTGGCGGGGACCTGCGGACATGCCAACTATGCAAGCGCAGTGTTCCCCAGGTGCCAACCGTGGCGGCCTACACGCCCGGCACAGGAAGGCTGATCCCCGTCAACAGCTGGCCCTGCTGAGGCCCAGCATTCCATGAGCTAACCCAGGGTTCTGGGCCCACAATTATGATGTCATAGGAGGTGGGAGTCCTGGCCAATCAAATGACTTCCGGCTTAATCCAAGGCGCCATTTTGGCTCCGACCGGTTCCGTCTTCATTCGATTGACTGGTCGCTGAATGCAGTTGTGCGCCCGCTCCCAATACCTTTTTTCCCCCCGTTTCTGGTTTGGGTCCATCCCGCTTCCACAGGTAAATGTAAAGGAGGAAGAAGTTTTGCAAGCTGCCTCTTGCACACGCTGGGCAGCGTCACACGCACACAAACAAGCCGGTGTGTCCCAAGCGCTCTCTCTTTCCTCATCAGATTGTTCGTGTCGAACATGAAAAGGTGAAACCTCATATACGCACTTCAGACAAAGGTGTTTTCCAAAGGTCCTGTCATGCTGTTGTCTTCAGTTCTGTGGGGAGAATCCTGATTCACACAAACACACAGCAGAAGAGAATTGCCCTTGAAAGCAGGTGTGATCATGGTAGTTCTCTTTTCATTTTGAATCAGCTTGGTCTCAGGCCCTGCCTTTGTTTGAATATTAATAATTGCAGATGTGAAAAAGAAGCGTGGGAAATTTGGCTATGAGTTGTGTTCAGGGTTTTCTCTCGTTGTCCTGTCGAAAATAAGATCTAGCGTCAGGCTGGACAAGAGCTCAAATCGGTGTTGTTTATTGCAACAGAGAGGGTGTGTGTGGGTTTCCGTGCTCTGTCTTTTTCCATTGCCAGCGAGTTGTGACTCGAGCCTTCGCCAGTCAGGGCTGACTTCAGTAACAAACAAGCCGGGTCTGGAGGCTGGAGGCTGTCGGTGGAAAAGTGGTCAGTTGACCAATGGACAGGATGAGCGAGACTGGGCCTTATTGGCCGAAAAGACAGATAGTGTCAGCTATAGCTCTGTCACTGCTGCTATATTGACATATTTGACCCTGACATATTTACATCTCCAAGCTTTAAAGGCACACTATGCAGGATTTTCACCTTGAAAATATTAATGAAAACAAACATGCTCAGTCATTACTCTGATACACTGGCAACCTGTGTGTGTGTTCACTTCTGTCCAAGACTTCGGTTGTCTACTTGTCTGTTATTCTAAATATTCCTTCCACCGCTTCTGGGCGTGGGATTTTTTTTTTAAGGTTTTTGTTCTTTATCAGAAATGTGTCCGATACGCTGAACTCATACGCCTGGCGGGCCATGATTGCTGGGCAAGGAGCTCATACTTTGATTCCGGACTTTCAGAAGACTCGAGATGTCTGTTAAAAATAAGAGAGATAATGAATTGATGTGTTTGTGAGTATGCGTGCTGATGTTACAGAATTGTGCTTTCTTCCGGGCAGGCTAGAGGCAGACTGAAATCCACTGGTGTTAGCACTAGTGGCGGCTAGTATCACCATCACCGATGTTTAGCTAAATACAAACAGGAGTAACGTCAGTTAAATGGCTTGCTAAATGGCCTGTGTGGAATGAGACTACCAAAGCAGATGTTTTACGAATGAAGGCCATGGTTGTCTTAGCTCATTGCTGCCACAGTGCAGTGTGGGTAATGTAGTGAAATGCCTGTGCAGAAAAGTTTAATCTCCGGAAGGTAATTTTCCCATAATTTTCTTGCAGAAGAGGGGAAGTTCTGCAGGTGCAAGACCCTTATAAAGGGGAACTCCTTCTGTTGGCCATAGTAGTCTGTATGAGGACAACTTCCTCTGGTGTGAGTGTGTGTGAGTGAGTGAGTGTGTGTGTGAGTGTGTGTGTGAGTGTGTGTGAGTGTGTGTGTGAGTGTGTGTGAGTGTGTGTGAGTGTGTGTGAGTGTGTGTGAGTGTGTGTGAGTGTGTGCGTGAGTGCGTGTGTGCGTGTGTGAGCGTGTGAGCGTGTGAGCGTGTGAGCGTGTGAGCGTGTGAGCGTGTGAGCACGTGTGCGCGTGTGCGTGTGTGCAGGCGTGCATGCATTGCTGTCTCACTCATTTTCTCACTCGTACTCAGCCAGTGAGCCATAGGCTGCCTCACTCACTCACTCGCTCACATACGTGCGCGCCCACAGACACACACCCACACACACACACACACACACCCACCCACACACAGGCACACACAAACCGACTCGTTCACCGTTCTCTATTCACGCAGTGCAGGGTCGTTATAACCAGTCGAGTCTATCGGCCCGTGGGTAAAGAGGGGGGGGGGGGGGCGTGTCTTCCGGCAGACCCAGGGCTACGTGCGTCTGAGAGCGCTGGGAGAGCTGCGTGGCGACTCTCACCATGGCTGACGCGGTCCGCGCCGGCTGCATCGCTACGCTAACTGTGGCTACCGCAGCCCTCGCACCTGCACAGAGCATGAGGCCCAGAGCCCTGAGTCTCCCTTCCCAGGTAGGAAGCTATCTGTGTGTCCTGCCGCAGTCTGGGGCACATGGACACTACATTACATTACATTGCTGGCAGTTGGCGAAATTTACATTTTCGTTTATTCTAGATTCATTACACAAAAAGTTAAATATTTCAAGCCTTTTTTTCTTTCTTTTTTTTTTAAATCTTGATTATGGCTTACAGCTCATGAAAATAGAAAATCCAGTATCTCAGAATATTAGAATATTACATAAGACCAATCAAAAAACTGAAATGTTGACCTTCTGAAAAGTATGTTAATTTATGCACTCTTTTTTTTAAATCTTGATTATGGCTTACAGCTCATGAAAATAGAAAATCCAGTATCTCAGAATATTAGAATATTACATAAGACCAATCAAAAAACAGAAATGTTTACCTTCTGAAAAGTATGTTCATTTATGCACTCAATACTTGGTCGGGCAATCATGGGGTAGACTGTTGACTTGACAGTTGACTCATTGACACCCTCCACAAGGAGGGTAAGCCAGAGAAGGTCATTGCTGAAAGGGCTGGCTGTTTGCAGAGTGCTGTATCAAAGCATATTCATGGAAAGATGACTGGAAGGGAAAAGTGGGGTAGGAAAAGAGGCACAAACAACAGGGATGACCGCAGCCTTGAGAGGATTGTCAAGCAAAGCCAATTCAAGAACTTGGGGGAGCTTCACAAGGAGTGGACTGAGGCTGGTTGGTCCACTGTGTTTTTATCAAGTCTAGAGTCAACACAGCCATCTACCAGGAGATTTTAGAGCACTTCATGCTTCCGTCTGCTGACAAGCTTTATGGAGATGCTGATTTCCTTTTCCAGCAGGATTTGGCATCGGCCCACAGTGCCAAAACTACTAGTAACTGGTTTGCTGACCATGGTATTACTGTGCTTGATTGGCCTGCCAACTAGCCTGACCTGAACCCCTTGGAGAATCTATGCCGCAATGATGCAGTAATTCTTGCAAAAGGAGCCCCGACCAAGTATTGAGTGCATAAATGAACATACTTTTCAGAAGGTCAACATTTTTGTATTATAAATTCTTATGTAATATTCTAATATTTTGAGATACTGGATTTTCATGAGCTGTAAGCCGTAATCAAGATTAAAATAGAAAAAGGCTTGAAATATTTCACTTTATGTGTAATGAATCTAGAATATATGAAAGTTTAACTTTTTGAACGAGATAACTTTTTTGGCTTTTCAGCGGTTTCTGATTAGTCAGGTGTATTCACTTGCTTCCTCGTTGGAGGTATAAGAAAGCTTTCAGTCAGGTATATTCACTTGCTTCCTCGTTGGAGGTATAAGAAAGCTTTCAGTATCTACTTTTGATTCTAGGCATTTGATTGCTTTCGGAGTCTGTTATTGGTGTTTGTCAACGGAGTTGTGATGATGACAGTCAAGGAAATGATAAGAAAAAAATAAATAAGAAAACGGTCGGAGACATCGGCCATACTTGAAGCTTACCAAACTGAACTGTTTGGAACATCATGAAGAAGAAAGAGCACTGGTGAATGTTTGGGATCGTTGCCTTGCTGTGGGTTGAAGCACCGTCCAATGGGTTTAGAGGCTTTTGAGTGAAAAGCCAAGTTTGGCCGGCTCACGTGGAGCAGCATAATTGGCTTGCTGCTCCAGGGGGAGGGACTTGGCAGGGTTAGTAGATCGCCACACAATAAAGCACCTCGGAATCACGGCTACCAGCATGTGGCGAGACGGCTTGAAGAAGGCGTGTCGCTCTCCGTAGGGCCGCCGAGGGACGGGGTGTGGGCTGTGTATCTAATACTAGCTCTTATTGAATTAGACGGGGTACAATTGGCTACCAAATTTGGAGAAAAAAGGGAAAAAATTATTAACAAATTAAATTAAATTTTAAAAAGACTCCCCACCACCATCCTGCTTTGCTTCCTGGGAAGTTCCTTTTAGCCTCTGCATGTCCCTCTTCCTATCACTCTGGTACAATTCAGAATCTGGTTTGGTTTCTTCTACAATACCTTTTTCCAGAACTCTTTTTTAGCAAAACCGTAATCTGGCCGCCCCTGTTTTTGCAGCTAAATAGCAGTTGGCATCTTGCACGGTAGCCTCTGTAGATCTGTTTGTGAAGTCTTCTGCAGAGAGTAGTTACTGACCCATCCACGCCTGCTTCCTGAAGGAAACAAATTATCCTTCCCATGGAACATTATTAAGGGAGATACGGTCGACTGACATCTGGACTGATTAGCGTGACTCCATTACTTTGACTCACCACATCTCCATTGCTGTTGGTCATCAAATAAAAAATATTTGAAAAAAAAAAAGTGATGTATGTTTTAATGGAGGAACTGAGCAACCTCACCTTTTGTCCGGAGCCTAAACATGAAGAAGTGACTCTTACTTTCAATATGAATGACTTGTGAGGTGAGGTAAAGACTGGGCAAATAAGTCTTTACAGTTTTACTCACTATTCATGTTCAAGTGCATTTCTCTGCCCATCTATCCCAATTACAGTAAAGATATTTGAGTCTCATATTGAGACCTAAATTCATTTTTATTTTACTTTCATGAAAATATTGCCAACGATATAAGGCAGTTTGACTCATCACATGTCAAAGGGATAAGAAAATTTTACTAGTCAAGCAAACAGTAACGTAAAATAAGTATTTTATTTTTGAGAGAAGATCTCAAGTCTAATTACAAGACTAAAACACTTCAGTGCAGTGAAACAAAGTAAAGGTTACAGTTGGGTAAATTTTTAATTTTAGAGCTAATACTTTTACCCAGAGCAACTTTTCATTACGAGGAAAAGGCCTAGAAGCAGGAATCAACATCCCATGCTATGATGAATGAGAAGTGAAATTGATGGCCGTTACAACCTGGCTTGTCCCTCGCGTTGTGGAAGCGAAAGTAGGGTAGGTTTATTTTTCTTTTTTGGGGGGGGTAACTCGTCACAGGACTAAGGCAACCTTTCCAGAGGTACGGTCAGTCTAGCTCCACCGGACTCCAGACAGGATAGAAAAGTGGCACTAATAGAATGTGTGAATGTGTGAACCCACAATGGTTTTTATGCTATGGCAAATTGACCCCAATCCCAAAAACCCACATTACAATACACAGGTAATTTTCCCAGAAGAGGGGGTCACTTTTCTGAACTAGAGAAATTAACCAGGGTCCTTTATCTACATACACTGGGAGGTGTAGGACTCCAGGATGCTGTCTCACTGCAAAAAACCTCTTAACAAGCATTTTAGTCTGGTAATAACACTTAATATCGTATTTTCTCTCTCAAGTCGAAAGTATTTGTTTGTTTTAAGTTCATGTTTGCTCGACAAGTGCAGTTTTCTCACCCCATTGGCAAATCTTGAAATCAGTCAAAACTGTCTGACCTCATGACCCTTATGTTTTCATTTTATTTAGCAAAAAAGGAAAATAAATAAGATTTTATGTCTCAATATTAGACTTAAATACTTGTTGGGATTGACTTAGTTCCTGGTTTTGCAGTGCAGGGATTGGCCACAACATTCACAGTCCACGTTCGCTCTGCGTAATAGTTTGTTAAAGTTTAGCAGTCCTGTCACTGCGGAGACGGAGCGATGCTGTGGGAATGCCGTTTTGAGTCGGCCGGGGGGGGGGTGAGAGAACAATACGGAGAACAGGATAACGTTGTGCACTGGAATTTCCTGCTTGCGCCCGCTTCAGAAGCCGCTTGAATGAGCGGGGTAGACCTTTGCTTTGATCGTGTGGGTGTGCACTCCAATGTCGAGCCTCATACTATTCAGCTGACCGCATATTACACGCCTTCATGTGTCCATGGTTACGTATGAGCTCACACTGATCTCTGTCCTGTCTCTATGGATACAGACCCCTACAAACCCCGACATGTTACATTTCATTTTGCTGCAAAACTGAATTTTATTAGACTGGACATACTTCCTGCTCATGATAATTTAATGTACCAAATTATCCATATCCATATCTCTGTTGCTATTGTACATCTTTTACATTACATTATTGGCATTTAGCAGACACTCTTATCCAGAGCGACGTACAGTTGATTAGACTAAGCAGGAGACAATCCTCCCCTGGAGCAATGCAGGGTTAAGGGCCTTGCTCAAGGGCCCAACGGCTGTGCGGATCTTATTGTGGCTACACCGGGCTTAGAACCTCCGATCTTGCATGTCCCAGTCCTTCACCTTAACCACTACACTACAGGCCGCCCTCTTCAGTAAAGCAGGAACATTATTGGCTGAGAATGTGGTATGCGGGATAGAGGGGGATTGGGATTGTTCTTTGATGTTTCATTCACAGCGCCTTCAACACAAAAGTTGCACTGCATAAAAAGCCTGTCGAAAGTGCTTTAGTCTTGTAATTAGAGTTAAAATCTTATTACATTTTTTTCTCAAGTAGGAAATATAAGCTTGTTTTAAGTCACTGTTTGCTTGAAAAGTGGACTTTTATCATGGAATTTGTATCTTGTATCTGTCTCACCTCACAACACTGGTGAATTTTTTCTCACCTCATTGGCAAAGTGTTTTGAAGAAATGAGATTTGAAGTAAGACTAAAAAAATCAAATAGGCCCTGGTCCTTATCTTTTGTTGTACAGGTAGCAGTTGAAATTGTACTTCCCTCTCGGGTCTTTCAGTGCACTTATCCCTGGTTATGGGTATGCACTTTGTTGTACGTCGCTCTGGATAAGAGCGTCTGCCAAATGCCATTAATGTAATGTAATGTAACTAAAATACTTGTTGAGACTGACTTGTTTTTTGCTGCTGTGCATGGGCTGCTACTAAAACCTGTTCCTGTCTTCAGACTGTATTTACGGTCTAGTTAGACTGCTGTGTGGTTAGGCCAGATGCACTCCTGTAAAGACCATTACGGTTAGGCTGAAAAAAAAACACTCGCTCAGCTGGGCTGACCTGATCCGATGAGGCATATATAGTATGTCTTTTTTTAATTCACAGGTATGTAACTGCATCGTGTGAATTGGAGGGTTCAAGCCGATGTTTTAAGGCCTTACCACAGACATACGCAGCGTTGCACAAAATGGAATAGTTTTTTTTTTTTTCATTTCCTTTAAGCATTTGAAATAGTGACAGTGGCTAAAAAGCCCTGTGTCGTGTATGTTTAAAGGCGAGCATTGTATAAACAGTGGTCATGGGAATGAGGTCACCCTACTCGTAACCCCCTTTTGAATACGCTGTAGCTATGTTAGTGAATGTCATTTTAGTTCCTCATGGAAGTGCAGTGTTTTGCATGTTAACTCCTCCGAAGGGTGACAGAAGCAGGTCTATCGGAGCTCGGGAGAGGGGAATATGATCCTCCGTGTCTTTGTGGCTCTCCGGGCAGTTTGAGGCCCTGTACAATGATACTCCCTGTTCCCGTTCTCTCCAATTCTTTCTCCTGGAATCTGGCAAAGGTGCAGTTTACCTGCGCGGGCCTCGAGACGGGCAGGGTGTAGGGGTGGGGTCCAGTTTGAGCAGAGAATTCCTGTGCAAACATAGGAACGCAATTTGAAAGGATCGCTTTGGTCTCAAAATTCACCAGTGTTGTGAGGATCCAGTATTGCGGATATTCATTTAGTTTTTTCGACTGCAGTGCGACGTTTTAAGGCACGGACCTCAAATGTCAAATATAGTGTCTGCTGGGTTTTGGTGCTTCGTTAGGAGAGTGTTTTATTTCCAACATTGATACGTCGTTCGCCTAAAATACCTACACCTTATTTTAAAGGCAAACTGTAATTGATTGAAAGGAAAGACCAGCAGACACTGCAGTCCTCCAGTTCTTTCATGTGTTTCTAAACACATTCATGAAAATGAACTTTTAACTTTTAAAATAACCACCAAGATGATTATTGACTGTGTGGTGCTTTTATTTGGATATGACTGTGGCTGTGAAATTTATCAGGGACAGTGCACATGAATCAACATTTTTCAATTTCCACATCAATGTAAATGTGCCAGAGTTAGCTAATGAGCTAATGAGTTTTTTTCGTGGCAACACCGGGGCTTGAACCACCAACCTTCCGGGTCCCAGAAATGTACCTTAGCCGCTAGGCTACAGGCTGCCGCACAGTGTGTCCCATGACTGACCTCTGACCTCTACCCCACTCCCTCTGCAGACGGGGAGCTCCAGCCCCAACACCGCGCTTTCCCCCAACGTTCCCGATCTGAGCAAGACCGGCCCCCGTCTGGCCCTGCCCCCCTCCCCCTCCCCGTCCCCCGGAGGGGCCCGGCACCTCTCCGCCGATTCGGACGAATGGGAGGTGCACACTGACCGGGACAGCGGGAAGGAGTACTACTTTCACCGCGCCTCGGGCCAGTCCACCTGGGACAACCCCCTCAGCCCCTTCATGGAGCCCGAGTCACCCCAGGAGGGCCAACCCAAGCCCCCGCCCGAACCCACCCCTCCGCCGTCTGCCCCTGCCCCAGCCCCGGCCCCGGCCCCGGCTCCGGCCCCCACGCCCACCCCCACCACGGGGGGCTCCGGCTGGGAGAAGCACATGGACGAGGCCACCGGGAGGCCCTACTTCTACAACCAGGCGTCCGGGGAGACGTCCTGGGCGCCCCAGGGGGACGAGCCCACCCCAGCCGGGGCCACGGGGCCCCCGGGCCTGGCCAAGCCCCCCCTGCAGGACGTTCCGGTAAGGGGCATCTTCCTAATTTCACCCTGAAGGGAGTTTTACTGTAAATACTGGAGCTGTGCCGGTTTTACTGTAAACACAGGAGCTGTGCCGGTTTTACTGTAAAGACAGGAGCTGTGTTGGTTTTACTGTAAACACAGGAGCTGTGTTGGTTTTACTGTAAACACTGGAGCTGTCAGAACACTGGGTGCCTCTGTTGCACAGAGTGGATGTACATAGCCAAGCTAACGATAGCAGTACAATGGGACCTTCAAGATGTTGACATTATATCAAGTACTCTCTAGCACTGGTCCTTAGACTGGCATTTATTTAGCACCTTTATCCAAAGCGCTGTAGAATTGATGCTTCTCATTCACCCATTCATACACACACTCACACACCAACGGCGATTGGCTGCCATGCAAGGCACCAACCAGCACGTCAGGAGCATTTAGGGGTTAGTTGTCTTACTCACGGATACTTCGACACACCCAGGGCAGGATCGAACTAGCAAACGTCCTTTGTAATGTCAGGACCCAAATTAGTTCATGTCTTCCTGGCACCCATCATATACACACACTAGTGCAGGCTAATACATGACATTCCGGGACCCACCTCATACCCTCCCGCAACCCATTATCGGTCCTGACCCTCAGTTTAGGAAACGCTGCTCTGTAGGCCAGGGATGGTGACTCAACAGTTAATTTACTCATTAAAACACTGACCGCACCTGATTTATTTGGCTTAAAAAATTGGTTACTGATCAAAAACCAACCAAAAAAGCCTCTGACTCTCCTGGATCAGGGTCTGATCTGGTAACAGCGTAGTACACAACGTCTGGCAGTCAGAGGGTTGCCAGTTCGATCCCACCTTGGCTGTGTCGAAGTATCCCTGAGCAAGACACTTTACCCCTAAATTCTCCTGAGGAGCTGGTTGGTGCCTTGCATTGCAGCCAATTGCCATGTGTATGAATGGGTGAATACAAAGCATCAATTGTACAGCGCTTTGGATAAAGGTGCTATGTAAATGCCGACCATTTACCATTTACCATTCACTGTGTGCACAGCGCTGTGTGGAAAGTTGTGCTTTGGTTTGACGGCCCAGTCCCTGGTCCCTGCTCTCTCCAGCCTCCCCTCCCGGACGAGGACTACCCCGTGGATGACGAGGCGGAGTCAAAGCCACCCCCTACCTACCCCAAAGACTACAGCTTCACCAAGCTGAAGCGCTCGCTCATCCCACGCGTGAGCCTGGACACCAAGCCCCTGGCCGGCTGGACCCGTTCGGTGGACCCTGACGGCAAGATGGTGTTCACCAGCGAACACAGCCAGGAGCAGGTGAGGAGGTCACGTGACAGGGGTCCCGGGACAAGGGTCCACATGTGGTCACTCTAGCACTTGGAACTATACTTCCCTCTACGGCACTACACGACCAGATTTCATTACATTACATTACATTGTTGGCATTTGGCAGACGCTCTTATCCAGAGCGACGTACCGTTGATTAGACTAAGCAGGAGACAATCCTTCCCCTGGAAGGGCCTCGCTCAAGGGCCCGACGGCTGTGCAGATTTCATTGTGTCTACACCGGGATTAGAACCACCGACCTTGAGTGTCCCAGTCATATACCTTAACCACTACGCTACAGGCCGCCCTATTTAATAAGCTAAATAGATTTCACTATTTAGCTTATTATCTGAACCAAGCAGGTAGAATAATTTGTGGAATCAGGTGGTGTAGCGCACCTGCAGTCTCTGGACATGTCTGCAGGACGCAGGGTTGCGTGGCACTGCTCTGGTTTTCAGCGCACGCACGGTTTTGCATTGGTTTCGCTCTGGATAAGACCGTCAGCCAAATGCCTGTAATGTCGTGTGATGTAATGACTGCCAAGCTGTTGCCCTTTTCAAAACTGAGAAGAGGCCACTGTATTAGAGTTTATGAGCCTGCAATCCACCAGGAGGATCAAACAATTCCTCCGCTTCTAAAAATGAGAAAATTCTTCCTAAATATTTCTGTTATCAGTAAGGAATTATGTATGTATGTATGTATTTATGTATCAGTATTTTTTTTATGCATCTCATAACAACTGCATGGTACACTAGAGCAGTGTCTATGGAAAGTGTACGGTACACTGAAAGATATTATGTGGTTGCAAACACTGCTATTTTGCCATTGCATAATCCAGAAATCATTTGCAAAAAAAAAACGACAGCTGATAAGGGTAAGAATGAGTTGATTTAAGTTTTTCCTCCATTGTCTAGTTATCTTGAGTCTTTTGGACGTTAGCCTCTGTGTTTTTTTGGTGGGAACGTTGTTCTAGCCATTCGCACGCATCTAACCTAGCCGTTTCACTTCTTTTCAAGAGCACATGCCCAGTTTAACTCAGACACATACGTTTCATATTTAATGCCACTTTTACAATTCCCACCCTTCGAGTCCTGCTAGAATTTCTCTATTGTGCCTTTGTGGTTTGTTTCCGCGGTTATTCCCATGAGAAAGTTTCCCTGGGGAAGTAGCTTCGGGTAAATGAGGCTCATGAATGAGACCTTTTTAACCCTTTAAGGTGTAGGATAACAAGCCTGTGATTACACTCTTTTAACTGCCCTGGTGTAAAATCCAGCTATGACCAGCTTGAAATACCGGCTACCTGCTGTTTCAAAACAAAACTTGAGATGGTCAAACCATGCTGAGTATGGAGCTGGTCTAACTGGTCAACCAGCTATCGGCTGTTCCAAAACCTAGCTTGAGCTATTTTTTTCAGCAGGGTGAACACTATATTGCTGATGTGACAAGAGAAAGCAGTTCTAGACTTCTCGATTTCTAGAGTTCTAGAGTTCTAGAACAGTGACTAGTCAGAATGTTGGGAGAAAAAAAAACATTCCATCATCAAAGGGTTAAAGGAATCAATTGGATCTGTGAGCATTTTATTTGCACCCAGCCTGGTTTGCTGGGTAGAGATTTCACAGATTAGCCTAAATCGAGTCTAAATCCTGCCCTGGTTTTCTTTACTCCCAGGTAATTAACTGAACAGTTAGTGTTACTGGTTGCCCAGACTGGCTTTACACCTGACTCCTAGTTCAGGTTGCAGGCCCTGTGATTTGAGTAACAACATTTTCTGTCCTAACGTTAAGTGCTCTGTTTCTGGCAGTGGATCAAGTCGGTGGATGACAGAGGACAGACGTACTACTACCTGAGAGACGGGTCCCGGTCCCAGTGGAACCTGCCTGAGGTAGTGTGAGAACCTGGGAGAAAAAGGGTTAATGTGCTTGGGTTCCTTCAAATCACTGCTGTCAAATTGCAGTTAGTCTATGATAATTAATTACAGTATGAGAGTTGTAATATATTTTTGGTGACGTTCACAGCAATCATGTTGAGCTTGTGTGCTAGTGTGCAAAAGCTTCCTGGTATTTCAGCCACGTCCTGGAACAGTGAATTTCTGCGGTCCTTTAAAAAAATGAATGTCTGTCCTTGTGTGGAGGAAGCAAACGCGTTATTAATTTTAGGCCCTAGTCCTTATCTTTGTTGTACTGGTAGCAGTTGTAATTCTACTTCCTTCTAGGGTCTTTCAGCGCACTTATCCCTGGTTATGGGCATGCACTTTGCACTTTGTTGTACGTCGCTCTGGATAAGAGCGTCTGCCAAATGCCATTAATGTAATGTAATGAAATGTAATGGGGATGTTGCTTCCTGTTCCACCACCCTCCCCCCACCCCCCAGCTCCCAGCCCCCGGCAGCAGCTCCCCAAAGGTGGGGAACGGGGTGGAGCCTGAGGGGGTGCCGGTTCTGAAGAACTGGAGACAGACCATAAGCCCCTCCCCTTTCAGCCCCACCCCTTTCAGCCCACCTAAGGAAGAGCTGGTGAGTGACAGGTGCACCTGCCCTATCAGGTGTGCCGGTGTAGCTGGGCCTGTTTGCTCGTGAAGCGCAGTGAGGTGTGCTAAATAAAGCCTGTAGCCTAGTGGCTACCGTACATGACTGCTGGTTCAAGCCCCCGGTGTAGCCATGATAACATCTATGCAGCTGTTGGGCCCTTGAGCAAGGCCCTTAACCCCACATTGCTCTGGGGGGGATTGGCCCCTGCTTAGTCTAATCAACTGTACATTACCTTGGGCAGCTAAATAACTAAATAAATGTGTTATTATTATTAATTCATTAAAAAGGCCTTTGTAGGATCTGTGAGCCCTTCTGAAACCAATAGGAAGCTCACGTGGCAGTCACATGATTACATTCGGCATGGCTGGGTACAGTACGCCACTTCCTGTGCCCAGACTATTAAACGCATTGTGTAAGTCCTCCGGACCTCGTAGCAGGTTACTGTGGCAACACCCTCTGGCGACGCAACCCTCAAATTAAAAAAAAATAACACCTTAACACCTTTCACTGAGTGGTAATGTGTTTGCCTCTGGAATCTTTGGGCGGGTGAGAGGCCGGGGTTCAAATCCCACCTCAGGCAAGTCTCTGAACTCATTACTCTTACTAACACCCATGTTCCCTTCAGCAGGAGTGATTTTGTGCTATAACAGACCGTTTGTGCTATAAAAGTCATGTGATCCCGATCAAATCATTATCGAGAGGACAGTGGCGCCATGTACAAGGGTGCATACGTAGCTTTCCTGACCTTTTATGTCAGTTTAATGGGAATGATTTGTAGTCAGTGAAAACAAAGAGTTTGAAAATTGAGCTGGCTTTACAAGTTATTGTCATTTGTTATTGTGTAATACAATGCAGTAATGTGGTAATACTGGGCGGGCGTGGACTGTTCATCGTGTGCTGTTGCTTTTGACACGACTTGACATTACATTGTCATGCAAGCGGTATCAAGTTTTTCAAGACAAACTGCTTTGCCTTGGATTGTTGCATTTTGAACATTTAAGTTCTCCCTTTTTTTTAATTCAAACTTGCGGTTGTAGTTCGGTGCAGTTGTAGTTCGCTGCAGTTGCACACTGAGGACCGGGGTTCGATTCCCGGTCCTGCCAAAAGCCAAGTTTGCCCGGCTCACGTGGAGCAGCATAATTGGCTCGCTGCTCCAGAGGGAGGGACTTGGCAGGGTTAGTAGATCGCCGCACAATAAAGCACCTCGGGCGCCTCGGAATCACGGTCACGGGCATGAGACAAGACGGCTTGAAGAAGGCGTGTCGCTCTCCTTCGGGCCGCTGAGGGACGGGGTGTGGGCGGTGTATCTAATACTGGTTCTAATTGAAACAGACGGGGTACAATTGGCTACCAAATTGGGAGAAAAATTTTAAAAAAGGAGCCCAGTTCTATTTGAGGATGCTGGGTCATACATTCTGCAGTGGTGATGATACTATTGCAGTATTTACATGTTTACATGAACAGGTGCAAAAGCTACAGACCAAGGTGGTAAACGTCATGTAAACGTTGCTCTGGTGGTATGGTTGTATTATTTAGAAAAAGTGTTTGGTACAACACAAGGATGAATGGGAGAGGGCTTGTTGTCTCGTTAGCTTAACGTTACCTGCGCTGGAAAATAGAAAGGATGGGACAACAATAATGCACGTTGACAACATCCGGTTCGTCCCACTGCTGCGGACCACTGTAAACAGCGTGAGAATTCTGTCGGAGGGTGTGGGTGTGGTGTTAAACACGGGCAGAGCTTTCCTTCGCTGTCTCATTGGAATACATCATGTATCGGGTTTGCCATCGACTGCGTACAGCTGACGTGAATAACCCGCTCTCTCCCTCTCTCCCGCTCTCCTGCTCTCCCCCTCTCTCCCTCTCTCCCACTCTCTCCTTCTCCCCTCTCCCTCTCCTCCTCTCTCCCGCTCTCATCCCCTCTCTCCCTCTCCCCTCTCCTCCTCTCCTCCTCTTTCCCATCCCCCCTCCCCCTCTCCCTCTCCCTCTTCCCCTTCCCCTCTCCCCTCTGCCCTCTCCCCCTCTCTCCCTCTCCCCCTCTCCCCTCTCTCCCATGTAGAAGTTCTTCCCCACGCACGTGAGGAAGATCTCAGACTACAGCAGTGATGCCTTCAGCTCGGGGAATTCCCCAGAGTTACTTCACCAGGTATGTCCTGTCTGCACATTACATTACATTACATTACATGGCATTACATTACATTACATTACATTACATTACATGGCATTTAGCAGACGCTCTTATCCTGAGCGACGTACAACAAAGTGCAAATCAAACACAAGAACAAGTGCAAAGAGGACCTGAGAGGACAGTACAGTTCCGAGTCCTAAGTGTAAACATACAGAAAATCAGAACCCTTGAAGAGTACAATCAACTTTCAAACTAGCATACCACAGTTGGCAGCTAGAATACAACAATACAACAGCCAATAAAAAACAACAATACCTATACAAGTAACAATATCTATACAATCTATACATAAGTGCCATTACAGTCGAAGGCTAATCATGGTGGTGAGTTGGGGAGGGAAAGGTGTAGCCTGAAGAGATGGGTCTTCAGTCTGCGCTTGCACGAGGGCACTGACTGCAGAGTTCAGACGAACCCTGAAGGGCACCTCCGTGGTAACTGACGTTACAACTGCTGGATATTTGGTAAATGGTTGGCATTTATATAGCTCCTTTTATCCAAAGCGCTGTACAATTGATGCTTCTCATTCACCCATTCATACACACCAACGGCGATTGGCTGCCATGCAAGGCGCCGACCAGCTTGTCAGGAGCATTTTTTGGGGGTTAGGTGTCTTGCTCAGGGACACTTCGACACAGCCCGGGCGGGGGATCGAACCGGCAACCCTCCGACTGTCAGACGACTGCTCTTACTGCCTGAGCCATGTCGCCCCATATTTCAGTAGTAAAGCCCGATACAGCTACATAATAGAGACTGACAAGAGGGGGGGTTATACTGCAGGTTATAAGAGCATGTCAGTATCTTATGTATCTGTACTGGGCTTTATCACCCAGATATCCAGCAGTTGTAAGGTCAGTTACAGTGGAATTGCCCTCAATACTAAGATACTTTAAAGGGTGACAGTGCCACAGAATCTATCTGGTGCCATAACCTCATGTCGTGACAAACCTTGTGCTATGACCCCCTCCCCCCCCAACCGTGTCTTGTTTCTCTCTCTCCAAGCCTGATAGGTTCAGACACCAGAGGACCCCGTCCAATCAGAGTTCAGACTCTCAACAGCATGTGGGTTCTAACGCCTCAACCGGGCCTGAGAAAAGCTGGGTGCGCATGGGAACTGGGTTTGGGCTTGGTGGCGGTTGCTAATAACTGCTGTTATAACACCATATACTGTATGGGAAAGTGCTTTATCATATGTGAAGGTTTTTCTTAAAATAATAACTGCTATGGGCAGTCAGGAGGCTTGCATACTAACTCGAGTAAAAAAAGTTTATTTGGGAACTTCTTTTTTTTACAGTTGGAAATAAAATGTACACTGCAAAAAGTGACCACCTTAACAAGCATTTTAGTCTTGTACTAAGACTTAAGATCTTATTCTTTTTTATTTATTTATATTACCTTGTTTTAAGTTCATGTTTGCTTGACAAGTTACATTATTCCATTGGCAAAGTCAAACCGACTTACCTCATTGGCAATATTTTTGTCTTAATTCGCAAAAAAGGAAAAGAGATAAGATTTTAAGTCTTAATATAAGACCAACGTTCTTAATTTTCTTATTTTTTGCAGTGTATATTTGTGCCTTGAGTGACTCGATACAAATGTCAGCACGGATTTTATATTCTCCATATTTCAACCTCTGACACCTCTAACTACGTACACTTTGCTGCCAATTAAACCCAAGACAACAAGATGCTTCCATTACATAGTGACTAGTGTAAATGGTGCAGTTATACTAAACATGACGTAGTGTATTTGAAACGCAAACAATTTTTTGACTCGGAATATTGAATATTTTCACAAAAGCCATCTTAATTGTTTATGAAAATCAGTTTACAATCTGGAAGATGTACTGAGTGAATTTTCATGTCAAAAATGAATCCTGACTTTTATTGCATTTTAAGTGCTAATAACACTAGGCTGGCGGCAGAATTTGACAGAATTTGGCATCCAAGCAGTGTCTAAACGCGATGTGCTGTAAGATGGCGGACCTCAGAGATGGCTGATTAACGTACGCTCCACGCTGAATGCATGTGTGCACAGAAGCACACGCTCACCTGTAAGGTTCTCAGAGCCTTAACCTGTCAAGGTGTCGGATCACGGAGTGTTCACTCAACATTCTAACGCTGATGTCACAGTCACTACTGGTGACTTCTAGAACACTGACTTGTTAATGTTGAGAATAAACATTCCAAAGGAGAGTGACTTACCTTACGCCTGCACTCACCAATCCCAGTCTTCTTTGCATTACAACGTTGAACGATTGTAATACTCTCAATTTCCCAATGTCCGGTCAATCATTGGACTCGAAGGACAGGGGCTCTGATGCAAACCATGCTTCTTGTAGGACACAGGGATATACTCAGCTCCTGAAACATACTGTTCCTCACTTGTGTGTTTTTCAAGATCTCTGATGACATGTTTCTACAAAAAAATAGTTTCATAGACAGATAAGTCTAGTCCTCGACTTAAATTCTCCATCCACATACAAATCTCAATTTAGTCCAGGACTAAGTTTAATCTGTCTCTGTAAAAGCAGCCCAAAAACTATTTTTCTCTAGAGTAGAAGATATTAGATTGTTTTAAGTGACTGTTTGCTTGACAAGTGGTATTTTAAGTGGTGAAGATTTTAAGTTTCAATTTGAGACGAAAATCCTTTTTGAGATTAACTTGTTTTTTGGTTTTTGCATTTTTGCATTTTATGTCTTTTTTTAGGCCCAGACTTTGGAAAAAGCCGGAATTCTCAACAAAACCAAGATAGCGGAGAATGGGAAACGGCTGAGGTATTCCCGGCTTTCCGCTCATTTTCCGCTTTCCGCCCTCGGCCTTAGCGGGCTTTTATCCGGCCTGAAATGGATCCGGAGCAGGAGGAGATTTATATATGGGGGCAGGGGGTGTATTTATAAAACATGCTGTAACTTATGGGAAAACCATTTATAAAATGTATATAAATACTCAAGCGGACACTTCACCAAATGTGAATTGTTTGACTGCAAATCTAAAAGTGTGGAGTACAGAGCCAAATCTAGGAAAAACGTATTTCTTTGTCCCAAACATTATGGAGCTCACTGTGTGTGTATATATACATATATTGCATGACCTATCCAACCCGTACTGTGAATGTGCGGTCTGTGAATGAACGGTCTGTAAATCTTGCGTTGCCTTCTCTCTGGCAGGAAGAACTGGGCTCAGTCCTGGACTGTCCTGCACGGTGGAGTTCTGACTTTCCACAAAGACCCGAAGTCCGCTCCCACTGGAAACGCGGTGAGACTCTGCCACCCGATCGGCGACTTCGTAGGATAACATTCCCCACTGCTGGAGTTTTCTGTGTGGGAGGACCCCCTCTCCCTCCCAACAGCAGCCTGGGAGGGGTCGGGTTTAAGACAGACAGACAGACAGACAGACAGACAGACAGACAGACAGACAGACAGACAGACAGACAGACAGACAGACAGACAGACAGACAGACAGACAGACAGACAGACAGACAGACAGACAGACAGACAGACAGACAGACAGACAGACAGACAGACAGACAGACAGACAGACGGCGAGGGAGAAAAGGTCGGGCTCCCATTTTATCTGGCATTAGCAGGTGTTACTGAAGTAACCCAACTATGTGTCTTCTATGTGTTTCTGAAGGAAAATATTAAATGGTGTTGTTTTTGTCAGCATACAGTACCAATGTGAAATATCTCTCCTATGATGTCATGGAGGACAAGAAGGACATATGTTGTTTTTATGTCAAAAATATTTATGTACATGAAAAATGGATTGTAAACTTGAAAATAAGCTTGGTGAATGTCTAAAGGGTTCGGCAGTCATGATGATTGTAGCTGCTGATTACCGCGCCTCTCTCCGTAGAACAAAAGCAATCAGATCGTCCCAGAATTCACGGTGGAGTTACGAGGGGCGAATGTTCATTGGGCCTCGAAGGACAAATCCAGCAAGAAGCACGTCCTGGAGGTATGCAGATGCACTGAATGTACAGAATAATGGTTGCTATACGACCCAGGCTGTTCCGAAAGAACAACACAACCTGGAAATACTTTTGGTAGCAAATATTCAAGGCATGTAGCAATCTAATTTTACTATTGGTGAAAAGATTGGTGGAGGAACACAATGATGTTCTCCGGCTGGTTTTTTTACGGGTTTCGTCATGTGACCTGTCACGCGGTGACCACGCCCACTGCGCGGTCTCACGGCAGACTATGACTGTATCGCTCTGATATCGGCGTCCGTCTCCCGGCAGTTGAAGACGCGGCACGGGTCTGATTACCTGGTGCAGTACGACACGGAGAGCATCATCAGCGACTGGTACAAAGTGATCGTGGAGACCATCCGCCAGCTGGTGAGTGGAGGGTAGGGGTGCAGCAGGACCATCGGCCCCAGGACCTCCACCCTGCTGACATGGGTGGGCCGGTTCAGCTGGGGACTTGAACAGAATTGGTTTAATATCCAGATTTTATATATATATATATATATATATTCCATTTGTTTTAATTGCAATTGCACTGGACTGTAAACTGTGTAAATTGCACTGGATGAAGGACTCAGTAATAATAATAATAATAATGATGATGATGATGATGATGATGATGATGATGATGATGATGGCTGGGGCTGTATGTGACTGGGCCTTTTATTTTTTTCTCCACTAGGATCTCGAGCATCACTCTGAAGAGGATGAGGATGACGAGGATTCAGACGACAAGAGGAGGTCCTGTACGTAAGACACAAACACCAACAAACACCAGGCTTTATACAAGAGGAGGTCCTGTTCGTGAGACACAAACACCAGGCTTTATACAAGAGGAGGTCCTGTACATAAGACACAAACACCAGACTTTATACAAGAGGAGGTCCTGTTCGTGAGACACAAACACCAGGCTTTATACAAGAGGAGGTCCTGTACATCAGACACAAACACCAGGCTTTATACCAGAGGAGGTCCTGTACATAAGATACAAACACCAGGCTTTATACAAGAGGAGGTCCTGTACATCAAGAGGAGGTCCTGTACATAAGACACAAACACCAACAAACACCAGGCTTTATACAAGAGGAGGTCCTGTACGTGAGACACCAGGCTTCATACAGCGACAGATACTTGGACTGTAGGTACGCTGGGAGCATGAGGTACCTAGTGGTAGGTTAATGGGGAGCATTGTTGGGTTGAATGGCCGGTTTTCATCATTGTGTTATGTTAACATTTCATCCCTTTCTGCTAAAGTTAATCTTTCAGCTTTAGTGACTTGAGGCAGAACTTTTTAAACATTCAGCATTATAATTTGTTATTCAGCTGACCCTTTATCCAAAAGCAACTTACAGTTGATTCGACTAAGCAGGGGACAATCCCCCCCGGAGCAATGCAGAGTTAAGGGCGTTGGGGGCGGTTGGGGGCGGCCTGTAGCATAGTGGTTAAGGTAAATGACTGGATCCTGCATTGCCCTGCATTGCTCCAGGGGAGGATTGTCTCCTGCTTGGTCTAATCAACTGTAAGTCACTCTGGATATGAGCATCTGCCAAATGCCAATAATATAATAATGTAATGTTGCTCAAGGGCCCAACGGCTGTGTGCACCTTATCGTAGTTACACCGGGGCTTTAACCGCCAAACTATTGGGGCTGCGGTGTGTGGCAGTACCTTAGCCACTAGGCTACAGGCTAGCCCCCTGCACTCCAGAATCGGCCCATCTCATTGGTCCACGGAATCCATGGTGACCTTTTCCGAGGGGATGTGACCAGGGCAGGGCGCGCAGTGGCTCCCTCCTGCTCTGGGGGTGGGCGGTGATGGTGTCCGTCTGTCCCACAGCCAACAGGCAGAGCACCACCTCCTCCGGCCACAGCAGTGAGACGGACCAGGGCAGGGTGCGCACCAAGCTCCGCAAGTTCCTGCAGAGGAGGCCCACGCTGCAGTCCGTCAAGGAGAAGGGCTACATCCGAGGTGCGGACACTGTGACGAGATGAAATGCCACACTACACGCGACGGATGTCGCCTGTTCCAAGTGCCAAGCCTGGGTTCTTCAACTATGTATTCTCTGGGGCTAAATTATTTAGTAAAAAAAAAAGAAAAAAAAAAAGGTTTTCGGGGTGCTATTTATCATATAACGTAGGAGTCCCCCGCAGAAATTCCTCACTTAGAAATGCATTTATCTAATTATACATACTGTACATACGCACAACATTTTGGTCATTTTGACCTTCATCAGGAGATCCCTGACGCGTTTCTACAGTGTGTGGGATTCCACATACATATGCACACCTTGCAGTAGGTGTACAGAAGTCTTTTGCAGCAGGTACTATTTATGAAATAATGTATTCAGAGATATGTACTTTATGTGTGTGTCTTCATCGTGCACGGCTAATACTGTTACTGTTATTCTGCCGCTGTTGTGTTCGTTTACCTCTCAGCATAAAAAAAGGGTAAGAGTACCTCTGATAGTGGCCCCATGGCAGCCATTTTGAATCGTCCTGCTCTTAGCTTTACGTTTCTGCTTAGCTGTATCATCTTTGATGACACCTATTACACTATATAGCGTGATTTAGCAGACGCTAGTGCAGAGTGAAACGCAGGACAAATTCCATACATGTATACAAACGCAGCAGTGCCATGGAAAAAAGGGCTACGTGCTAGAAGTCGCTATGCAGTTAGCATAACCCCCAACCTGTATACTGCTAACTGCATTGAACTATCTATCCATCTATCCATTATCTTAACCAGCTTATCCTGAACAGGGTCGCAGGGGGGCTGGAGTCTATCCCAGCATACATACAGCATACACAGGAATACACCCTGGACAGGTCGCCAGTCCATCGCAGGGCTGCATTGAACTAATGAATACATATTGCTCTATGGTTGCTCTCCAGATAATGTCTTTGGCTGCCATCTGGACATTCTGTGTTATCGGGAGAACACCAATATCCCGCGCTTCGTTGAGAAGTGCATCACGTCCGTGGAGAAACGAGGTGGGCAATTTGTTTTTATTGAGACGTCATACATTTCTAAAATTCGAGGAACACTTGCCTGAATATTTTTAGGTAAAAAAGTGAAGTTTGTGATTTTCATTATTTAAAACTCGTAGTATATTGTAACTAAAGAGTTCAAATTGATTATTCATTTGTTTTTCCTTTCCGTATTTCAACATGTGTTTCAACAACTGTTTTGCATGCCAATGCTAACATGAGTTGATTAGATTGGAGTTGAGTTGATTGACTCATTTGATGGAGATTGACTCACTTGATAGAGATTGACTCATTTGATGGAGATTGACTCATTTGATGGAGATTGACTCATTTGATGGAGATTGACTCACTTAATGGAGATTGGATCATTTGATGGAGATTGACTCATTTGATGGAGATTGACTCACTTGATGGAGATTGACTCATTTGATGGAGATTGACTCATTTGATGGAGATTGGCTCATTTGATGGAGATTGACTCACTTGATAGAGATTGGCTCATTTGATGGATATTGGCTCATTTGATGGATATTGACTCATTTACGTGTCTCTCACGTGCGGAACAAACAGGCTTGGGCGTGGACGGGATCTACAGAGTGAGCGGAAACCTGGCCGTTATACAGAAGCTGCGCCACAAAGCGGATCACGGTAAGGGTCTCTGCGTGAGCCTCAGCACTCCTTCACTTAGGAGAATTTACGGCCTGCTTATTACTGTTCACTCAGGAGAACTTACAGCCTGCTGCAGCCAGACCGTTCACTGTGGCCGGAGAGCCTTGAGTCTTTCATTCTTTCTTTCTTTCAGTCGTTTCATTTTGCTCTCTTTTTCTATTTGCTGTTGTGTTTTGTTCCTCTCTTCCCTTCCTTTTCATTTTTCTTCAAATGAATTTCAGTTTATTTTAGAGCCAATTACAGCACATCCATCTGGATTATGAACATATTTGCAGTGACGTTGTGCTTTTGACTAGTGTTGGGAGCATTGCTTCTATGTAGAGCTCCGACCTTTGACCTATGGCCTTGGAAATGCATTGTGGAGGGAAGCTGCAGACCGTTAGACTCGGAGTGCATCCCGATACTAAAAAATATCCTCCTTTCCTCCACTCATCCCATTCTCCTATCTCAAACTATGTGGGGAGGAGATGAGTGGAGGACAGGAGGATTAATTTTTCGAGTATTTGGACGCACTCTTGGACTCAGTGTTGTTCTGCCCCCCCCTGTCCCTCAGAGGAGAACCTGGACTTGGACGACGGGCAGTGGGAGGAGATCCACGTGATAACGGGAGCCCTGAAGCTGTTTTTCAGGGAGCTTCCCGAGCCTCTCTTCCCCTTCAGCAGCTTCGACCGCTTCATCGCCGCCATCCGTAAGCGCCCCCCCTCCTGCCTCACCCCCCCCTCCTCAAATCACGGTTTCACCCGCTCCCCTCACCTGGGGGTCAGGTGGGACGCCAGTCTGGCCAATCAGGAACACTATTTGTTCGGTTGATTACCCGGGAGGAAAGAAATCCTGGCCAGGATTTAGATCCTGAGCCCTACCCTGAAACTGGTGACTTCCTGTTCAGCGTTTACAATAAGTGGCCTTCAAATGGCTCTGACAGCAAAAATGTCAGCCCTACGACTGGGTGTTTGAGTCCCAGCCACACCATTGGCCAGAGGTCTGTATTAATGGGGCAACGATTGGCCCAGCCTCACTGGGGAATAACCGCGTGTAAGCCGGTCGTATTGCTCTCTAGCGCCCACTGCTGGTCAGTGCACAAGCCGAGAATATGCCGTCCTCGTTATCCTCCAGTGACGTGGGCAGTGTGTAATCGGTGGCACGTCTGCGGTGTGGAAAGAAGGGAGAATCGAGTCGTGTGCCTACGCGGCCGTCTCCTCTGCTGCGGGAGTTCAGTTGATTTCGGTTGAGTTCAGGTTGGGAAGAAATCGGGGACAAAATATAGAAACTTTTTTTTATTTTTTTTATAAACATTGACAATACTTTCTATTGCTGGTGGCATTCTTTTCAGCTGTATGGAGCACATTTGAGTCACTCTGGATAACAGATAAAAGTGTGACGTAATGTTCCACCTGCTCTATAAATTCCATTGCGTTTGAGTCATGTTTCACGTGTGCCAGAAGCTGTAACGCTGTTAGCACTGTGGTCCACCGGTACTATGGGATCCAATCCAATAATATGAGCACAATGTTCCACTTGTACTATAAGCTCCGTTACTCCTGTTGCACATGTAAATGTATAATATGAATTGAATTGAGAAGTGGTCGGTTGATTTCGTTCCCCCTTGTGGTTGTTTGTTTTCTTGTGCAGAAGTCAGTGATAAAAGACAGAAGGTGTCTTTCATTCACGACCTGGTTAAGGGTCTCCCCCTGCCCAACCTGGAAACCATGAAGGCCCTTTTCAGCCATTTAATCAAGTGAGTGCGTCCTCCATACCTGTCTGCTCTCCTGCTACTGAGGAGTCCCAGTGCTCTTAGTGTCAATCCTGTTTTCTTTTCATATGAAAAAACCACAAAAAAACCTATTTCTTACCTTCTCATGATAGCTTATTTGTAGCAATACCGATTACATGTATTGGAGACAGAACTGGGTTTTTTTAAGACCAGGCTTGATACAGTGCTAGATACCGTTTAGCTTTTAGGCAAACTAAGCAGAAGATGCTTTATGTATGTTATGTTATGTTAATGTGTTTACCTTCATAACTGTATCTTTTCTATGGTGTTTTAAACGAGTCGTGTCTGGGGCGACATTCGCACCATATATTCTCAAATTTGAAGACATGTAAAACACTAGAGGGCTAGGGATTATATGTCCCTAATGTGGAAGAGCAAGCATCTAAAATCCAAGAAGCATCTTTAAAATCTGTTTCTCAATATTACCGTGTCAGACGACATTGTTGGGTGTCTTTAGGCCATTTTCATCCTCCATATATACTGCAGCTGGATTATTACTGAGAAAAATAAAGCAGATGTGCTCCTATAGAATAGCTTCATTTTGAATGTAAATCTGGTAGTTGGAGTGTGAAATTTAGTGACAACTGGCGACCACACACTATAAAAAATTACAGTGGGTTTGTCTCGTAATGAGAGTTAAAATCCTTAATTAGAAAATATTAGCTTATTTTAAGTTACTGGTTTCTCGACAAGTTATATTTTCTTACTCCGCTAGCAAATTGTGAAATGAGTCACACTCATTGGCAATATTTTTGTCTTCTTTTGCAAAAAAAAAAAACTTAATGGAAATAAGACTTCAAGACTAAAATACTCATTGAGTTTGGCTTATTCTTCGGCTTTCAGTGCAGCTAAATCTACCAAAATGAAGGATAGACATCTTCATTAAAACATCCGACGCTGTCGCACGCAATCCCATGATTCCCTTGTCCTTCCCGCAGGGTGGTGGCCCACGGCGACGAGAACCGCATGTCGGTGCAGAGCGTGGCCATCGTCTTCGGCCCCACGCTGCTTCGTCCCGAAACCGAGTCGGCCAACATGACCATGCACATGATCTTCCAGAGCCAAATCGTGGAGCTCATCCTCAACGAATACCAACAAATCTTCGGCCAAGACTGAGAATCCAGAGTCTGATCGCGGACACGGGATGCGGCAGGGGGCAGGGGGCAGGGGACAGGGGACAGGTGGAAAAAAATGCAAGGGGACTCAGGTTAAAGCAAGGGACAGTGGGGCTGGGTGGGGACTGCACAGGGGGTCTTTTGGACGAGCTCAGTGAGGGCTCAATAGCTGGCTTTTTTGCATTTGTTTATTTTAAATTGGTGGGGTTTTTTTTATTGTCTGTTGTGTCGATCTCCATCTCCAAGTGTCTGTCGGTCCTGCCTTCTTTCTTCCACATTTCATTTCCCTATCCCCCCGTTTTGGTACTCCTAATCTTCTCAGGTTAGGATAATGGAGTTTGTTAGCACTAGAAGAACTGTCTGGACCAAAATTTTGGCGTTTTTGGCTACTCATCGCAATGCTGCGCTAACCAAATGCCTTGGTGTTTTTGGATGCCTTTCCGAAGCCTGGGGCTAACAGCTCACGTGATGACATTTGCTGATTTTGTGGCATACACGTGCTGCTCCCAGCAATACCATTATCTGGATTTCTGGATTTCACCACAGTCAGCCATGGGAAGGTTTATGAAACATGGATTATGCCGCCGAGTTGCTATATTCCATAAAACATTGTAATGATGGTTTAATATGCAAGATACCTCCAAAGGTATGTTACCTTGATATAAAAGGGCCTTAATGTGAAAGGGACGGTCGATTGCTTCATGTGTATTGTACAACTTTTCTAAACATTTAAAGAGGAAAAATATCTTGTTGTATCTTGTTGTAGCTACTTTGTATTGAAAGGGCACAGTACATTTATAAAATTATATGTTATTAATGAGGGTCCATACTTTAAACAGCATGTGGTTACACTCTGTTGTTTGTTAGCGTTATTGCTATATGGAAACTGGATGATACAAAAGTGTTAAATCTAAGGGCTTTTTTGTGGAAAATTTGATGGACATTGTACATACATAAGAGCAGATTTACCCTATAAATGTTCTTTTAATAAATAATAACTTAATTTTTGTCAGAGTTGCCCTGGAATTTTTTAATGAGAAATTGTGTTGTGGTAGCCAAAGTGCATCGGCAGGAAGCAAACTTCACAAATGTATAATATACACTCAGTAAGCACTTTATTAGGTATTTATTAGACTTATTAAGTCTTCTGCTGCTGTAGCCTATCCACTTAGAGGTTTGACACGTTGTGTGTTCAGAGATGCTCTTCTGCATACCACTGTCGTGATGTGTGGTTATTTGCATTTCTGTCACCTTCCTGTCAGCTTTGACCAGTCTGGCCCTTCTCCTCAGACCTCTTCCGTTAACAAGGTCTTGTTTTTGCCTGCAGAACTGCTGCTCACTGGATGTTTTTTGTTTTTCGTACCATTCTTTGCAAACTGGAGACACTGTTGTGTGTGAAAATCCCAGGACATTGGCAGTTTCTGATAAACTCAAACCACCCTGTCTGCCACCAACAATCATTCCACAGTCAGTCACATTTTTTCCCCCGTTCTGATGGTTGATGTGAACATACGGGTCAGGAGCTTCAGGTAGCATCTGCATGATTGTATGCATTGCACTGCTGCCACATGATTGGCTGATAGTTACATGAATAAGTGGGTGAACAGGTGTTCATAATAAAGTGCTCAGTGAGTGTGTATACCATGCTGTGCAAAAGTTTTAGGCACATGTGAAAAAAAATCGTGAAGCAAAGATGAAACGGAACATTTCTAAATATGGAAAAAGAAAGTAAGTAAGTAAGGCAGTAAGTAAACCGTTAAAAACTAAATTGAATGAATTATTGTTGTGACCATCCTTCTACTTTAACATCCATTGCATCAATTCTTACTGGAGGTACACTGCCCTGCGGTTTCATAAGAAAATAGACTTGTATGTTGTTCCAAACTTATTGGAGAACTTGCCGCAGTTCTCCTGCAGACTTTGGCTGTCTTGCTTGCTTCTGGCGCTCCAGGTCCCCATTGCCTTACTCATTTTTATCTAAAATATATCTGTGACATTAAATTGTTTTGGAAAATCAACGTTTGGAAATCTCAAATTTTCTCTTCTAACATAGTATAGCTGTACAATAGTTCACGCTCATTGGTTGAAAACTGGTTCTAACTGCCGCAGCCAATGGCGTTTCAACGTCAGCGCGTTCACGGAGAAGGGGTGGGATAAACAATGTGGTTTGATGCTGCATTTCCTCTCTTGACCGTTAGAAGTCCGAAATTACTTATTATTTACTTAAGTCTCCACCTCCACCGTCTTCACTCCATTACCAAAACTTACAGAACCGTGTCTCTCAGTGGACAGACGGGATAACTTGTTCTGTGTCAATTTAAAAAGAATGTATAAAAATGACGGTAGCAGTCAACGTAGGCCTACCAGACCTTCAAGATGACCTAACTGCACATGCGCCGGCATATCACTCACTGTCAATCACAGTCAATCCCGTCCATAAATCTATGCTTCTATGCTATACAAAACTTTTTTTTTAACCTCCCTGAAAGTCTGTGAAAGGGTAAGTTTAGCTGTTATTTAATTTGCAGCTTTTTAGGTTCAGCAGCCTGTGAAATTATGTCTGGGCCAATGGATGAATTGATTTCATTCTTATAATGGTGCTTGTAATTACAGCTGGTTTTGATTTTAGCAACGCCCGACCGACTAGATTGAAGTGACAAACTTGATTGGAGTGAACAATCTGGGAGCGAACGGACTCGTACTGGTTACACAGAAGCATAGAACGAGTTATCATCGAAGAGGTCGAATATACAATGCATAATGGAAACAAAGGAGTGCAGCGTCACAGGTTTCGGCATGTTAAGCGGCCAGGGGACCGGGAACAAGCGAGGCTGAGGAAGATGTCTTGGTGAGTGGCCATAGAACTGACACTAATGACGTAGGCCTACATAACTGTGATGCTAGCTAATGTTAGCTGGCTCACATCAACACGACAAGTGACGCTACAGACCAAAACTGCCCTTTATTTGACATTGTAGGCCATATCAGCTTTATTTAAAACATGTTCGGCCTTTTGCTCATCACCACTGACACCGTCTTAGGCCTAGTCTCCCTTAACTTGTCTGTTCGCGATGAAACCACACCAACCCCCTTCATTCAAATTAAGCACCCCTTAAAATGAAACCCAAGATCCTTTAATGGTTCATTAATTTGTGCACGCAAAAAAGGATCCACTTAAACAGAAAGTTGCGCTTTAAAATTTTCAAAGTTACCCTTGAACCCTGTAAAGCTACGTTTCTGTAGGCTGTTAGTGTTGTGGAGCATATCTGTTCGACTTCAAAAGTCTCTTGCTAGTTGCTAGTTCATTGCTAGTTATTTTGAAAAGGTCAAGGAAAGGTTATTGTATTTCATAAATAATAAGTAAACACATAGGATAATAATCATATTATTATTATTATTGATATTATGTGGCCTACATTTAAATTAGGATTAAAGTTTAGTAGTTTATTTTGAAAACGACATCCGGATTTCGTGTTTTTATTCAGATGTAACAATACAGCAAGGTCGCACAATGCGCTGCTCTGTCAGAACACGGTCTTCACAGAGTGGGGGATGAGGCGGTTTGTGGGGCACGAAATAAACGTATGTACTTTCAGTTCCTTGAGGAGTCGACCGACAGATGTCGCTGTAGATATAGTTCAAATAAAAGATGGCAGACAAACATGTCGGCAAAGTACCTCTGTCTGAAGCACAAATAAAATCGATCCGGTTAAGGAAGCACTCGCAGAAACTCCGTGGTCGTAACATCGCAACAGGATTGGTCATTGGGGCTTTTGTGATGGGTGTATGTATCCTTTTATGGGGGTGTTGTGATAACGTTACATCGTTTTCATAACTGTTTCGTTGCTCATGTGGCTCTTCACGACCGCTAGTTGAACTCAATGTCACAATGTGTCTTAACTAGGCGATTGACAGGTGAGGAGCTTTGCTAACTGAGGTGCTGAAATCATGAGTGAGGCGCACTAACTCGTATATGCTAACTTCTAGTAGCCTATATGAAACTGCGGTTTCAAGTGAGCTAGCTGACTAAAGGCAGCTTTGCATTTTCGTTTTCCCGTTGGTTTGGTAAAGCTAGTTCGACAAAATCAAAAGTGTCATAGTCTACACACGAAAGGGAATCATCTCCTTTTACTTTCTTAGCGTCAATAACTGTTTCAGTCATGTGTATGTTCAGATAGTAGGCTTAGAAATTTAAACCGCATTCTCTTTCGTAGGGGAGGGGGATCCCGAATTACGTAGCCTATACGACACGACGTCACAAACCCGCAGCCTTTTGATCTCCAAGAATTTCGTATTATCTTGAATTTGACGTTGAACAGTAATTGCGCGTAATATGCCTACTTTTGTTTCACACTTATATTTTCATTATCACAAAGATTATTGTTTTATACGCCTTATTACTTTTCAATTATATTTACTCTTGTACTTTCACTGGATGTTTGTTCACACACTTCATGTCCGATTTGGCATAATATCCTGCTTATATTGGAGAGTCGTCTCATCGTCAAGTTTAAAATAATAAAGTAGCATGTTTTTATATCCAGCTCTACCTGAACCTTGCATGTAACATTGACTGTCCAGCACATGAGCAATCGCATGAAGTGTGAGCGGTCTCATATAGGTGTGGTTTGAGGATTGTTCCCATTTCGTTCATAAGGGTCGTTTACCAGATTCAGGCGGGCGACCGCAAGTGCGCTCTGTTACGACCGGCAAGTACGTACTTACCAAATTCATTAATTCAGTAATTTATTGGATATAACGAGCAACAGTAGAGTGCAATGTGAGTGGATGCGTGAATGAAAAGTGGCGTGTGAATCGTCAACGCAAACCGGCACAAAGGTGGACAAAAAGCGACGTCCAGCCGCCCTGCTTGGTGCATAAGGAGAACAAAAGAAACCCCCCCAAAAACACGAGCTTCGAGCCTCCCCAGAAAGCTACGGGGTAGAAAAGTAAACACAATGAACAGAAAATAGGGCAAGGGAAGTCGCAGACTCCAAACTCACCGCTGACACCTTAACCGTGTCCTTCCCCTCAGTTGGGTACACCATTTATTCGGTGTCGCAGGAGAGGGTCATGGACGCGCTGGATGAGGAGGCCAGGTTTGCCATGTCGAGGGGTCCCAGGACGGGAGCCAATTGAGCCCGGAAGCTGTCTGGACCGAAAACTCGAAGACTGGGGCTGACCGTGTCATTTTTTGGCCCAGTCAATAAGGGCACAGTATTTAACAGATTAAGAGACAGTATGTGAAATGGACTATATGTTTGTTTTTTTCGTTTGTTTTTTTTGTTTATTTGGGGGGGCTCATGCTCGGTTCTAAACTATTGGTGGCCCCAGGGTAATGTTTAGGACCAGGGGGCCCCTCCAGATAGTTGGGGGGGGCTCATGTCGCCAATGCCCAGAGCGGGCTCTGTCTCCACTGATGCATTTCCCTCGTGTTAATTCGCCATTAGATTCCCCCAAGGATGTGGCAACTGTCCAATGGCTACTTTCGTGGAGAAATGTGCCTTTTGTCCGATTGGTGCGCGCTCTCCCCGATAGTGCTGTGTGACTTATCGTTTACAATGTACTGTCAGGCGTGGGCATTGGAGGAGTGCGTGAGTTCAGCTACGAAAGGCTCTCCCAGGGGAGTGGGTGGCACAGAGTAGGATGACTTTGGCTACAATTGGGGTGGGGTGGGGGTTGTTTTTTTAAAAGTCATTGGGAAAAATTTGTGTCACTGAATTTAATAAAACATTCAAGCAGCCATGCGACTGGAGCCTTATATATATTTTCAGCCTGTATTTCATAAGGGTGTATGGAAAATTCCTGTATTTTTATTTTAACATTTATTTTACTAGGCAGGTCAATTAGGATCAGAATCATGTTTGCAATGACGGCCTGGTAGGAATACTATACTGAATCAGACCTAGGTCAAACACAAAATTGTTTTGGATTTGGAGCTGCACCAGGCCCGATCAATCGAGCATCAAGTAGACAGACAGTTGAGGAGGGGAAAAAAAGATGCCATTACATATGAAATTTTATCTGTATTTAGAAATCTGATTCAGGAGAAGAAAATACAATCAAACTTTAAAGGGTAAAAAAAAAAAAAAAAAACCTGAAAAGGCACAGACTCAGCATGGCAGTATGACATCATTGTGTTTCCTAGCAACACTGCTGATAATAATCATACACAAAGTCACGGACCTATGACTAAATGTATGCTGTATTTGCATTTTGTAAAAATAATACAATCTCAAATAAATACTTAATTTATACTAAATTCTTTCTGCAATGTGCGAGCATACTGTAAGGCAACAGGTTACAATTCACAGCTTAAAATCACACATTTTAATGTATAGGCACATTCACCAAATCTTCAACGGGACTGTGTGTGCCCTCACCTCCGCTGTCACCAGATAAAAAACGAATGAAATCTCTGGCTGTCATCTGAAGGTTCTTCTGCAAACAAAGTGCGACGGCACAGAAAAGCATACTATTCAGAGGGGAAACGACTTGCATCTTTGAATAAAAACTTCTTGTTTCCATTAAAAAGCTAGAAATTTCATGGAGAGAAATAATTTTGGAAGGAGAATGGGGTGGCACAGTATTCAAGCAGAAAGAGGTTTCGCATCGTGTTTTCATTCCACCTCCAGCCCCCTGTCTATTAAAACCCTGGTGAACACGTGTAACACCAGCGGGGGGTTAAAACACTGGTGAACACGTGTAACACCAGTGGGGGGGTTAAAACACTGGTGAACACGTGTAACACCAGTGGGGGGGTTAAAACACTGGTGAACACGTGTAACACCAGCGGGGGGTTAAAACACTGGTGAACACGTGTAACACCAGTGGGGGGGTTAAAACACTGGTGAATACGTGTAACACCAGTAGGGGGGTTAAAACACTGGTGAACACGTGTAACACCAGTGGGGGGGTTAAAACACTGGTGAACACGTGTAACACCATTAGGGGGGTTAAAACACTGGTAAACACGTGTAACACCAGTAGGGGGGTTAAAACACTGGTGAACACGTGTAACACCAGTGGGGGGGTTAAAACACTGGTGAACACGTGTAACACCAGTGGGGGGGTTAAAACACTGGTGAACACGTGTAACACCAGCGGGGGGTTAAAACACTGGTGAACACGTGTAACACCAGTGGGGGGGTTAAAACACTGGTGAATACGTGTAACACCAGTAGGGGGGTTAAAACACTGGTGAACACGTGTAACACCAGTGGGGGGGTTAAAACACTGGTGAACACGTGTAACACCATTAGGGGGGTTAAAACACTGGTAAACACGTGTAACACCAGTAGGGGGGTTAAAACACTGGTGAACACGTGTAACACCAGTAGGGGGGTTAAAACACTGGTGAACACGTGTAACACCAGCGGGGGGTTAAAACACTGGTGAACACGTGTAACACCAGTAGGGGGGTTAAAACACTGGTGAACACGTGTAACACCAGTGGGGGGGTTAAAACACTGGTGAACACGTGTAACACCAGTAGGGGGGTTAAAACACTGGTGAACACGTGGAACACCAGCGGGGGGTTAAAACACTGGTGAACACGTGGAACACCAGTGGGGGGGTTAAAACACTGGTGAACACGTGTAACACCAGCGGGGGGTTAAAACACTGGTGAACACGTGTAACACCAGTGGGGGGGTTAAAACACTGGTGAACACGTGGAACACGGGTGGGGGTTAAATTTTGGAGGTGCAAGTTAAAGATGAACGAGGAGAAAAATAAGCGGTAGGAATGAGCCCATGGACTCCACGGTGGTTTGTGGTTCTCTCTGGTTGCCCGTGGGCGGACTGATTCACAAAATGGCCGCCGTAGCCGGCCCCAGGCGGCAGGCTTGCAGACTGCTAGGGACGGTGAAGTCACGGCTAAAGTGCAGAGTGAAGTTAAAGTGTTTTCCAGCTAATAGTTTTATTAAGATTGATGACTTCGTCATCTGCAAATGACTTCAGATGCAGTTTCACTCGTTTCAGTGAGGGTTTTTGAATATTGATTTGGATTCTTGCTTTTTAATCCTGTTCGTTCCCGCATCAAATGGCAAGGATGTTTGAGATGGTGCCTCACTTGCCGATTTACAGATTCAAAATGACCCTCAATTTCTCCTCCGAGGTCCCGAATGTACGGTTACAGATCTGGCTGCCCGTAATGGGTAAATAACGTGAAACTGTCAAACTGCATTCTGACAGTGCAGATGTTGCCCAGTCCTTACATTTGTGCATCTTTAATATTTGGTTTTTCATGTGATTTAAAACATATATATATATACAGTTGTTAGTGATGTATGGTATGAAGGCTTTGGATATTTAAAAATAATTTCAGAATAATGATTGTTGTGTTTACAAAGTGTCCCACATTTGGCAGTTTTACCAGTGACAATAAGGTGCTTTGAATACCAGCTAGAACACTTACCATAGGTGAGAATATTTATATATTACATAAAATATTTATATCTCTTGTTAAATATCTATATTGCTGAGGTGCTGTTTTTGGGTGAAGGCAGCATCATTTTGGAACATAAGACTTGTTACTGACTTTCCCGTTGAGCAGAGCACTGCTGATTCTTGATTCAGTAGCGAAAACGCACAATGCACGACGTCGCCACGGCAGCAGAAAGCGTTCTCGGCTGTCACGTCTGGTACACAGCCACTCCTCCAGGGGGCGCTGTTGCTGCACACAGCTGGCAGACACTCAAAAGTGCAAAGAAGAAGTTAAGAAGAAGCGAGAGCCGAGCATACGGGAGGGCAGGGGCTTGGACAGGAGCGGCAGCTAGAATGTTCTAGAAAGACGAGGAGAGCTCTCCTCTCTCCTCTCTCCTCTCCCGAGCCTACAAGGGCGGCGTAAGTCGGGCTACAGTCAGAACCGCAGCGCCTGCCTTTGGGCAGCAGGTACTTTAAACATCATCGCCGAGGAGGGGGGGGGGCAGAGATCCACTGCATCTCAGCTGCCAGAGGAGAGGCTGTGGATGATGTCACTTCCTTCAGGCCGGCAGGGGTGGGGCTTGTCACTGCTAGGATGAGGTAGTCCAGAGAGTCACCTCTGGGAATTCTTACTGCAGGGGGAGGAACCAAAATGCACCGGACATTAATAACTTGTATAAAGTACATTTTCTGCCCCCAGAGACACTTGTCAGGGTAATTGTCTTAACTGATTATTAATTGACAATGTGTGTTAACATAAAGACAATCACATGATTACAAATAACCTTTTAGTGATAATCCGTATTACTATTAGACCACTTTCTGAATTAAGTGCTTACTAGGAGTCTTTCTGTGTCTCTCTCCCAGCAGACATACAGCTGGGAGAGAGACCTTAATGTCTCTGCTTCTCAGATGGCATATTCTGGTCTTACAGCAAGGTCAATAAGGGGTATTCAGAAGACAAAATACTGATAAATGTTTGTGGCCATTTTTCTCCAATCACACTCTAGCACTGGTTCTTAGACTTTTTAATCTTTAAGTTTAGTAAATGTAGTACCTTTTAGGAGCCCATCAATAAACACAGTAGCATAGCCTACTGGACTCATTCTGGGATCCATTTTAGGTATCGTCTATTCGTAAAAAAAAACAAAAAAAACACTGGCCTAATATGGCCGTTCATCATAAAAACTTAAATCGTAGACTTTTTTGCATATGCTCCCATAAGATATCCTTTCTTTCTTTATAGACTTCCTGTCGTGGTGATGTCATTGTCATAGGCGTGTAAGGAAATGCAAGTTAGGTAGTTTTATTCACTTTTGTTCTCTGTATGCGCATTATAAATGGGCGTCCTATGGCTTCTTGGTGATCTCACACTATTGTGTTCCTGAGGCGAACACGGACACTCTCCACTTTTGTATGGTACTAAAAGTGGATAAGAGCATCTGAAAGTGGTGTCTCCTGATGTAAAAATAGTGTGCACTACAAAGTAGGTTGATGAATAGGCTGTGTTTTTAAATTAATATATTTCAGAAGATTTGATTTGATCAGTGAAATGTGACTAATGTGTTTTGTTGAATTGTCAGTTCATATTCAACATCTTAGTGAAGAAGGAAGTGACAATCTTAGAGAGGATTTTAATACAAACCTCATCAAATTAATCAAGTTAAGTACATCATAGCCTTTATGGAATGTGTTCCCCCTACCCGACTCTTTTCTCACTCATGATTGGCCTTTTCCCCAAGAGAAAGTATCCAATGAGGAAACAGATCTTAAGCTCAAGAAAATCCACTTTTCACATAAAGATATAGAAGTATAACTCACTAAAAGTATCATTTTATGATCTTGTATTTGGATGAATCACTTGAGATTTCCTGTGGTGTGGGATGTGTACAGGTAGGGCACAGAGATGCCCTTTTAAGGTTGACTTCCAAGTCAAAGGTCAGGCTCACCATTCTGTAGTCTGTAGGTGCAAAGGTCACCCCTTTGGACCGGTCCTGTGAGCCACTGCTACTGCCGCTGACAGAGTTTTTCCGCATGATGCCTGCGGGGAACACAAACGTTACAACCAGCCAATCAGAAGGCTGCACTCCACACAAATGTTACAGTCAGCCAATCAGAAGGGTGCACTCCACACAAACATTACAGTCAGCCAATCAAAAGGCTTTGCTCAACAATTTTTTTTTACTATCAGCCAATCGGAAGGCTTCGTTCCGCACACTGGCAGGAAAAGACGTTTTCATATTTTTCATGTTGCCATTTTGAGTTTCTCAATAATTGCACTATTATTTTTTGTGTATTGCCAGTCAGGGGTGCCAATAATTCTGAAGCCCACTGTATATCATGACTGTGTAAATTAATTCTGTGTAAAATGAAACAAAGGGCATCTGTAAAATGTGTGTAATGTGAAAGATTTGCATGACACACTGCTGATTGGCCATCCAGAGCACTGCTGGCGTATCGCAGCTGAAGCTGTGCTGCGGGGGGGTTACCTGTGGTCACCGGCGGGGGCAGGATGTCCAGCCTCTGCAGGCTGTTGCGGCGGGATGGGGGGTAGCCCCCGCTTTTGGACAGGCGTCTCTGGCGGCTGGACAGCATGGCGGCGGGCGACACGATGCCGGGCGGGGGCACCTTGCCCATCCTCTCGTACAGCTCCTCGATCTCCCGCTTCTGCGTGGCCTGGAGAGTCTGCACCTCCGCCAGGTGCCTGAGAGAGAGGGGGGGGGCGGAGAGCGCGGGTTTAGTAACGCGCTGTCCCTGTACCACACCGCCAACGTTTGCGGTGAACCATGTTTGCAGCAAACGGTTACCGTTAAAACGATTTCAGAACATTCCTTTTGGTTTGCCACCAACACCCATTTCAATACAAGTGGAAGCGACTTAGGACTAACAATGATAATGGTAACAATGGTATGGACTAATGTTTCATTGACTAAACTGTATTATAACAGCCAAATAATTGTAGTTTTCCCCCATAAGCAGCCTTTTCTGTTCGCTGTGCAGTACCCTTTCAAACTGTTCGCTAACATTTGTGGCCAACAAAAAAGCACACCTTAAACTAATAACGTGACCCAACGATTGGTCATAGTATTTGTTTTGCACTAATCATTGGTTGTGTTCTTAGGTTTTGCACATGCTGAAGCTGTTGGTAAATCAGTTGGTAAAAGACGCTCGACACAAGCCTGGATCTACAGGTCGATCATTTATAGGTCACGCTTTCCGAATAAATACTTCCGCAAAAGGATGCGCTCATTTCCTTGGTCAAGAACAGATTCGGGAGCCTCCTAACTTCCAGCTGCTGGCTCTTAGAAGCTACAAATTTAACGGGTTGGAATTTCCTTAAAACCTGGCGAACCTCTATCCATTTCCAGGTCAGGCTCTGGACAAAGAGATAGGAGATGACAAATGAGGGCTAGGAACGAGCCCGGAGATGGGGCCTCTCCATCAGAGCGCCAGGCACTGTGTGTGTCACAAGCTTTTCCAGATGAGCGCTTTCATAACCGCTGCAGTGCCCCCCGGTGGTGGGGAGGAGGCACAGCGGCGGCCAGACACAACGTGTCGCTCCGTATCATGAAGAAAAGCAGGTGATGTCCTGTGCGTGTGTTCCCGGTTGCCCTCGCGCGGGGCGGTGGCCGCTCACCTCTCCCGGAGCTCCTGCAGCTCGTCCCACATCTCCTCCGTCTCGCTCTCCTCGTCGCTGCTCATGTAGGAGGTGCTGCGGGAGCAGGAGACCCACAGGCCGGGGTTCACCTGCGGGCTCCCCGGCCCGCCGTCCCACAGCCGTGCCTCCGGGGGCCCCGACGGGTCGCCCCGGCCCTCGGCCACGGGCTGCCCCGGCCCCGGCCCCGGCCCCGGCCCCCGGGCCAGCGGGCTGTTGGCTGTTGAGGGTGAGAGGTGGAGGCCGTGTCTCATTACGTAACATTACATTACAGTCACTTAGCTCATGCTTTTTATCCAAAGCGGCTTGCAGTTGATTAGACGAAGCAGGGGGACAATCCCCCCCTGGAGCAATGTGGGGTTAAGGGCCTCGCTCAAGGGCCCAACGGCTGTGCTCAACAGGCTGCCCTCGAATTGCACACTCCTTCAGCACTGCATTATAAGTGCACCAAGTTGACGACTAATAACATGAAATCCCTTCATTTGAGACGCACTTGTACAATAACATCATGACTCTTCTGACCGTGATGAGAAACTCATCTGGTGCAGGTTAGACTAGCAGCAGTGACATCAGCTAGCTAGTTGTGTTACGGCAGAAAAACTTTAGATTTGGATTTAGATTCTGGCATATGTAGTTGTGTGCCCTGTTAGCTGCTATGTCATAACTTTAGTGACTAGGCTAGCATATGTAGTTGTGCGCCCTGTTAGCTGCTAAGTAATAACGTCAGTGACTAGGCTAGCATATGTAGTTGTGTGCCCTGTTAGCTGCTAAGTCATAACGTCAGTGACTAGGCTAGCATATGTAGTTGTGTGCCCTGTTAGCTGCTAAGTCATAACGTCAGTGACTAGGCTAGCATATGTAGTTGTGTGCCCTGTTAGCTGCTAAGTCATAACGTCAGTGACTAGGCTAGCATATGTAGTTGTGTGCCCTGTTAGCTCCTAAGTCATAATGTCTGTGACTAGGCTAGCATATGTAGTTGTGTGCCCTGTTAGCTAAGTCATAACATCAGTGACTAGGCTAGCATATGTAGTTGTGTGCCCTGTTAGCTGCTAAGTCATAACGTCCGTGACTAGGCTAGCAAATGTAGTTGTGTGCCCTGTTAGCTGCGTTGTGTTTTTAGCTTGTTAGCTTACATTCCTGCAGCAGGCCGCTGGAGGTCTGGGTGGGCGGGGAGACGGTGACCGTGCTGAAGCTGGCCTCTGATTCGTTCTGCTCCTCCGTGCTGCTGCCTGCGTTGCTGTCCCGCGCGGGGGAGGCGCCATTGGTGGCGGGCGGGGCAGGGGGCGGGGCCAAGGCCGAGGCGGAACTGGGCGGGGCCGCTGGGATGACCTTGGACGGGCTGACCTGGAAACGCCCAACTGTGACCGTGGCCCTTTTCTCTAAGGAACAGAGGGGGAAGACCGTAAGAGAGGGCGGGGTTTACGCACCGCAGTGAAATCAAAACGTGAATATGAGGCGTAGTGAATATGAAGAGTAGACTGTGACGTTTTTCTTGACATTCATTCATCTTCACTCCGGAACTTTCCATTCATGGCAATCAGAGGACATACACCTAGTCCTGCTCATAAATGCACACTGCGGCTTATGGGAAATGTAGTTTTTTGTTTTGTTTTTTGGGGTGGGGGGCTGTTTTGTGTGGTATTCATTTATTTGTGGCCATTTGGTGTATTATTATGGTGCTTGAATTCTGACTGGTGTACTGCAGTACTAGATTAGTGCAGTAGGTGGCAGACTTGCGCAATGTAAAATTGACTTTCCTCGACCAGCATAAAGTAATTATGGGCAGGTTAGTGAACTCTGACTGACATTGAAGCAACAGCTTTAAATGTCAGGGAATAATCAGGATGAACCTATTCTGTGAACCGTGCCGGCAATCTGACAAAGGAGTGCGATTCTGCACACTGTGTGCAAGAACTTAACAATAATAAATAAATTAATACGGCAAAAAGAGTGAAAACAAAGCTCTTTTTTGTGGACCTGAAAGTACTACTTAAAATGTGTAGAATTGGATCATATATACATAAATGCATAAAAGGATTCTGAATTAGATATTGTATTGTTGCACTGCCAACCGTGGTATACTAGTCCGTAAGTTGATGTATTCTTTAAGGGTTCCAATTGTATCTATATGGTCACGCCAGGACTCGGAACCGTAGGGTCCTCATCACACTTGTCCCTGTGTTCGATCTGCACTTGGTTGTACATCGCTCTGGATAAGAGCGTCTGCTAAACGGAATGGATGTAATGTAATGTAATGTAACGAATGGGTTACCTTATGTCAACCCTTCCTCAGACTAGATTTGAATTAAGCAGTCTTCTCTTCACGGTTTCTCAAAAGCACAAATCCGCATCATACTCAGACTCACCCTCTTGCACCTTCCTCACCTGTACATCAGTTATTGAAGGAACCATCACAATAACTAAATAGGTTTTAAGAAACGGTCTAACTCAAGTGGATAGCGGGAGTCCGCACCGCAACTATAACGACAACAGCCCTGACAAACGATGCCGTTGGGATCACTAACAGAGCAGATTTGTTTGTTTTTTTTGTTTTTTTTTCGGCTGCATGAATGATAAAACGCTGACATCCAATCCGAATTTACAGGGCGCCACGTTAAAAATGTCCAGAATGTTATTGTTCAGCAGCGTGGACGCTCACACCCCTTTCCGTGATCTTTATAGTTATAGTTCTTGGTGTGGACAGACCTTAAGGCTGGTACTGCTAATCTTTGTTTGCTTTGCACTGGTTAGACCATTATGACATCACGCCTCCCCTCACACCATAGGTGGACCTCTCGCAGAGAAACGCCCATAATCTGGCCTTACCCACTGCCTGCAGCGGGCCGTTTGCTCTGAGAAACTCCGAGTTCGTTTCACTGAATAAAGACGGCGTGTAATGCGATAGTAACGGTGAGACCGTTATCTCCGATCCGGACCTGCGCTGGGACCGCGTGGGAGCGCCGTGCTGTGGGACCGAGCTCTGGTTTCAGAGCAGGGCGGGGGCGTTTGCGGGTTTATTGTTTTACCCTCGGCGATGGGAGTCAGCCGGTCCTTGGAGGTGCCGATGGTGGGTTCGGGCGCCACGGGAGGGAACGGCGGTCTCGGATTCTGGGAGAGCACCTTCAGGGGGGGGGGGGATAAAGAAACACGTTTATTTATTTTTCCACCCTCATCTCAGAAATTGTGCTTAGTCAGCTGAAATGACAAATAGTTTTGCGTTTGACTGGCATTGTATGGCTCAGAATGGCTTTCCCGTAAAAGTCTGTGCTCTCGCTGAAAGGACACAGTGACTGTTACTGCGTGGTATACAGTATATCCCAGTCCTGTAGACGGTTGTACAGGCCCTGTGGCATGTGAGCCAGCCCTAAGTGAACTGTAGCAGGGTTGTAGCAGGGTTGTGCTGATTATACTGCCTAAGTGAACTGTAGCAGGGTTGTGCTGGTTATACTGCCTAAGTGAA
This sequence comes from Conger conger, assembly GCF_963514075.1. Lineage (NCBI taxonomy): Eukaryota > Metazoa > Chordata > Actinopteri > Anguilliformes > Congridae > Conger > Conger conger. The sequence continues at coordinate 8,069,325 of NC_083775.1, read as the reverse complement.
CTGTAGCGGGGTTGTGCTGGTTATACTGCCTAAGTGAACTGTAGCGGGGTTGTGCTGGTTATACTGCCTAAGTGAACTGTAGCGGGGTTGTAGCAGGGTTGTGCTGGTTATACTGCCTAAGTGAACTGTAGCAGGGTTGTAGCAGGGTTGTGCTGGTTATACTGCCTAAGTGAACTGTAGCGGGGTTGTAGCAGGGTTGTGCTGGTTATACTGCCTAAGTGAACTGTAGCAGGGTTGTAGCAGGGTTGTGCTGGTTATACTGCCTAAGTGAACTGTAGCGGGGTTGTAGCAGGGTTGTGCTGGTTATACTGCCTAAGTGAACTGTAGCGGGGTTGTGCTGGTTATACTGCCTAAGTGAACTGTAGCGGGGTTGTAGCAGGGTTGTGCTGGTTATACTGCCTAAGTGAACTGTAGCAGGGTTGTAGCAGGGTTGTGCTGGTTATACTGCCTAAGTGAACTGTAGCGGGGTTGTAGCAGGGTTGTGCTGGTTATACTGCCTAAGTGAACTGTAGCAGGGTTGTGCTGGTTATACTGCCTAAGTGAACTGTAGTGGGGTTGTAGCAGGGTTGTGCTGGTTATACTGCCTAAGTGAACGGTAGCGGGGTTGTGCTGGTTATACTGCCTAAGTGAACTGTAGCGGGGTTGTGCTGGTTATACTGCCTAAGGGAACTGTAGCAGGGTTGTGCGGGTTATACTGCCTAAGAGAACTGTAGCAGGGTTGTGCGGGTTATACTGCCTAAGAGAACTGTAGCAGGGTTGTGCGGGTTATACTGCCTAAGAGAACTGTAGCAGGGTTGTGCTGGTTATACTGCCTAAGAGAACTGTAGCAGGGTTGTGCTGGTTATACTGCCTAAGTGAACTGTAGCGGGGTTGTGCTGGTTATACTGCCTAAGGGAACTGTAGCAGGGTTGTGCTGGTTATACTGCCTAAGTGAACTGTAGCGGGGTTGTGCTGGTTATACTGCCTAAGAGAACTGTAGCAGGGTTGTGCTGGTTATACTGCCTAAGTGAACTGTAGCGGGGTTGTGCTGGTTATACTGCCTAAGGGAACTGTAGCAGGGTTGTGCTGGTTATACTGCCTAAGTGAACTGTAGCGGGGTTGTGCTGGTTATACTGCCTAAGGGAACTGTAGCAGGGTTGTGCTGGTTATACTGCCTAAGTGAACTGTAGCGGGGTTGTGCTGGTTATACTGCCTAAGAGAACTGTAGCAGGGTTGTGCTGGTTATACTGCCTAAGTGAACTGTAGCGGGGTTGTGCTGGTTATACTGCCTAAGGGAACTGTAGCAGGGTTGTGCTGGTTATACTGCCTAAGTGAACTGTAGCAGGGTTGTGCTGGTTATACTGCCTAAGAGAACTGTAGCAGGGTTGTGCTGGTTATACTGCCTAAGAGAACTGTAGCAGATTGTTGCTGGTTATACTGCCTAAGTGAACTGTAGCAGGGTTGTGCTGGTTATACTGCCTAAGAGAACTGTAGCAGATTGTTGCTGGTTATACTGCCTAAGAGAACTGTAGCAGGGTTGTGCTGGTTATACTGCCTAAGTGAACTGCAGCAGGGTTGTGCTGGTTATACTGCCTAAGTGAACTGTAGCAGGGTTGTAGCTGGTTATACTGCCTAAGTGAACTGTAGCGGGTTGTAGCTGGTTATACTGCCTAAGTGAACTGTAGCAGGGTTGTGCTGGTTATACTGCCTAAGAGAACTGTAGCGGGTTGTAGCGGGTTGTAGCGGGTTTATTGGCCCTCTCTCTCTCACCGTGCTCTGTGGGCTGACGGGGGCTGAGGAGGAGGAGGAGGTGCTGGAGCTCTCGGCCCGGTCCTGGATGGAGAAGGAGGCAGGGAGCGGGTCCCCCTGGGGGCCGGGCGGGGCCTGGGGAGGGGGCGGGCTGGCCCCCGCAGCTACGGGACGGCCGGTGGACCCCTGCGCCTGGGCTGCCTCGGGGTGGCTGGGGTACGGGTAGAGGTCGCGGTAGGGGCCCTGGAGGCCCAGGCCCTGGCCCTGCTGGCCGAACAGGGGGCCGTAGCCCGTCTGGGGGTGGAAGCCGGCGAGGGCGGGCAGGCCCTGCGGGAGCGGGTGGGACGGGCCGGCCATGGAGGTGGGCGGCATGAAGGACTGCGCCACGCTCATGGCCAGCGACAGCACGTTGGCCAGGGAGAACATGGGCTGCGTGTGGGCGGGGGGCCACATCCCGGGGTGCTGCTGCTGCAGGGGGGACCCCTCGGCCCCCGGGCTCGACCCCTCCGTCTGGTGCAGGGAGCCGGAGGAGGACGAGGGGGACGGGGAGGGGGACAGCGACGGGGAGGAGATGTTGGGGGTGCCGGGTGCGCGGGCGGGGTAAGGGAAGGGGAACTGCCTGCCCTGCAGGTAGGAGGGCGTGGTGTACTGCGCGGGGTGGGGCATCGGGCCCAGGGCGGGGTCGGGGGCCGGGGTCTGCGGGTACTGGGAGGAGGAGGGCTGGTAGGAGGCGCCAGACCCTGAAAGACACAGGAGGGATTGAGTCAGGCTTAAAGACAAGCTCACGTGCTTCAGTTCAAGAGCAGGCTTTTTTTGGAGTAAATGGTTGGCATTTATATAGCGCCTTTATCCAAAGCGCTGTACAATTGATGCTTCTCCATTCACCCATTCATGCACGCACTCGCACACCGACGGCGATTGGCTGCCATGCAAGGCCCCGACCAGCTCGTCAGGAGCAATTGGGGGAGTGTGTCCTCAACATTTTAAGTCAACGTTCTATAACTGCATTGCTTTCAGTCACCAGTTGTGATTGTTGCTTCAGCAATATAATGTTCAGTTAAGAACATTCTAATCATGTATTTGTGACCTCACACCTTAAAGGGTTAACAACCGACCGCAAAAAAGGAAATACAATTATGGAAAACCCCTAAACAGGAGCCAGTTAGATAAACCACACTCACAAAGCACACTACAGGATATTTTATAGCATACATTAAAACGAAGGAATAAAACATTTAGACTTTGCGCATCATGAAATGTTTCACCTGCCTAGCCAGTTTAACTTAAATTGTATCCATTTTTATTTGTTTACAAAAACACCCTGCAATTGCTGCTAAGCAACTAGGTTATACATCTGTGGATTACATGTCAGCGAGGCCCATTCCACAAGCCCAAGCCTCTCCTTGTTCTACCCCACTTGATCACCCTGATGGTGACACCAGGAGTATACAATAAAGAGGACTCTCTGTGGACTGCTTCGAGGTCAAGCCGGGTGTGCACTTTTGTGGAAGTGCTCCTTCCAATTTTGCATCATTATATTTTAAACTACGGTTTAAAGAGATTACATTACTTTACATTACTGCCGTTCAGCAGACACTCTTATCCAGAGCGACTTACACAGCATTTTTCAAACATTACACAGTATCCACTTCTACAGCTGGATATATACTGAAGCTGTGTATTTAGCCCAAATGTACAACCACAGTGTCCTACCTGTCATTCAAACATGCAACTTGGGTTTCAAGCCCAGTACACTACACACCGCCATGCTGTACATTGTTCAAGGGACAACTAATAACAAACACTGGGCATTCAGGCTCGGTCTCAGAACAGCTGTAATCCCATGGGCTCCGGGCAGCCATTTTGTTTCGGCGCATTGGGGGGACCGGTCGCATCTTACCTGAGGTGGTGTGGAAGGACTGGGAGCGGAGGGGCCGGGTGGGCGGGGCCCCGTCCGGGCTGATGTAGAAGCCCCCGCCCAGCCCGGGGGAGGAGCCACGTGCGGCAGGGGTGGGGCCTGATTGGCTGAAATCTGCGGGAACAGACGCGCGGCGACGCCCAGTGAGTCGCGGCTCGGAGCGATAACAGCACGCAGGGGCCGCCGCCGACACTTTGATCTATTCCAGGCACAGTATCTTTATTCTCCGATAAAGCCAATCGTCATGGTTACTGTTGCTTCAGTGGGTTCCGAAACTTGTGGGCCGTGGGAGGGTTTAACCTCCCGAGACCCAACAGAAAAAACGGACCACAAGATTTTTTTCATTTTTTACATTTTTGTGACTGCATCCAAGTCAGCAGGTCATGTTGTTTACCTTTTTTGTTCGCCTCCTTATCCCCCCCCCCCCCCCCCCTCCCCTTTTCTGTACAATTTAAAGCTCTTCCAAAATGAAAGTTTAAACTTCAGTTGTGTGACCCTGGGATGGGTGGGGCCTTATACAAGCGCACTGTTTATGACAGCAGCCAGCTCTGGTCCTGGGTGACAAAAACATGTTACAATGAGAATGTCTTATTTATTCTTTCAAAATATTATTTATTATATCGATAATATGTATTATATACACTCAGTGAGCACTTTATTAGGTATTTATTAGACTTCTACTGCTGTAGCCTATCCAATTATGATGCGTTGTATGTTACTGCCTAAGTGTTACTGCATACCACTGTTGTAATGTGTGGTTATTTGTGTTACTGTCACCTTCCTGTCAGCTTTGACCAGTCTGGCCTGATTAATAAGACGTTTCTTTCTGCAGAACTTCTGCACACTGGATTTTGTTTTGGTTTTTTGCACCATTCTTTGCTAACCCTAGACACTAGGGTGCATGAAAATCCCAGGAGATCAGCAGTTTCTGAGATACTCAAACCACCCTGTCTGCCATCAACAATCATTCCACAGTCAAAAGTCCCCATTCTGATGGTTGATGTGAACATTAACTGAAGCTCCTGACCTGTATCTACATGATTGTATGCATAGCACTGCTGCCACACAATTGACTGATTTGATAATCGCATGAATAAGTAGGTGTAATGAAGTAAAAATGTTCCTAATGAAGTGCTGGGTGAGGGTATAGTTTCTACTGTAGGTCTCTACTGTAGGGTTCAGCACAGGAGAATAATATCAGAGTCTGGAGATTAAGACCAGAGACTTACCTATGTGCCCAGCAGGGGACAAACAATTAACTGCCAGACCTCAGGAGGGTAAGGAGGGTGATGAGCTACATGCAGGGCTAAAAAGTCTTAAGTGTTTTAGTCTTATGAGACTTACAATTTTCTTTCTCTTGAGTATAAAATATACTTGTTTTAAGTTATTTGCTTGACAAGTGAAAATTTCTTTCCCCATTGGAAAATTGTGAAATGAGCCAAACCCTCTCACTTCATTGGTAATATTTTTCTATTTAACAAAAAGAGTATTAAGATAAGTCTAAATAGAAGTGGTATATATAGGTATGAGTGTGTGAGTGAATAGTGTGTGTGCCCTGCGATGGACTGGCGACCTGTCCAGGGTGTATTCCTGCCTTTCACCCAATGTATGCTGGGATAGGCTCCAGCCCCCCTGCAACCCTGTTCAGGATAAGCGGGTTAGGATAATGAATGAATGGATGAATAAATAGAAGACTAAAGTAAGACTGAAATAAGACTTATTCTTTGGTTTTTGCAGTGTGTTGGGGAAGCTGTAACTGGCTGTGCAGTATGTTACACCCGTTCCAATCGATGGTCATGCAGAAGGCGGTCTTCCTCACCTGGCAGCGAGGAGGAAGAGTGACTCCGGGGGAGGTGCTGCGTGTGCAGGTTGGGCTGGAAATTAAACACAGAAACACACCCGATTGGCCCACTTCCCTTCGCTCAGCCGTCGTCATGACGATACCACCGCGACCCCAATTGCAATTTCTCAACGGTGAAAAAAACCCTTGAGGACTCCCAGGCCTCTGGTTAGTTATCAACCCAAAGCGTGATAAGATGTCACCTCTAGCTCACAGACATTAACTTAAAGGTCTCTATCGATAAGAGAAGTTTCCTATGAGGGGATATGAAAGTCATAAACTATAAACAGGTTCCCAGCGTCCTCCTGGCACCTCACCTCACCCCTCTCTTATTGTTTATGGCCGCTGTGTTTTGAAAAGCTGTGAGGTGAAGCCTCTTGGGCAACGCCACTTCCTAACACGGCGTCCAGTCGATCTGCAGGCCGCACGTATACGAGCCGCTGACTCTGAACCCGCGCGCCGATCCACTTCCCCTGCTCTCTGCGGCGTTCCCAAGAGACGTCCCGACGTGTCAGAAGGTGTAACCGAGAAGGTTTGCGGTGGTGTTCAAAGGGAACCGTGCTGAATGTGTGTGGTGATCTTTCATATGTGGAAATATTTTGGGAAGGTTTCTGGTGATGGCACTTCTTAGGGGACGGTACTGTGTCTGTGGTGATATTTCAGACGGGATATCAGTCTGGGTTTGTCTTGATATGATAAACAGGATATCAGTCTGGGTTTGTGCTGACGGTCTTCAGGGACAGTGCGGTTCGATCGCACGTTGTTGCTGATGTAATTTTCTAAGGGGGCAATAGTGTGTGTGTATTTGTGTGTTTGCGTGTGTATGTGTATGTGTGTGTGCACACGTGTGTGCTTACGGTGATGTGTTTATATTTGCTGGTATGTATTTGTGTTGGCCTATGCACTGAATACCAAACAGAGTATCATGTCATGTACGAGTAAGAGTATCTGAGTACAGCTAAACGGTGCGGTAGGTAGATTTCGGGGGGCCCACCTGTGAGGCGGATAGGGACACCGCCCCGCCGAGGTAGGGCAGACGGGGACCCCCCCCTGGGTGGAGCTTCTCCTGGGACTCCTTCTGCATCAGCGACTCCGCCCGCTTGATGATGTCACACATGCGGTGGATGAAGCCCTCCTGCTCTGATGGCAGGATGAACTCGTTGTGTACCTGAGGGGGGAGGGGGTGGCATGGTAGACATGCACAGGTGAGCCAGAGCTTGTCACAGACACGCACAGGTAACTCTGAGCTTCTCACAGACATGCACAGGTAACTCTGAGTCTCACAGACACGCACAGGTAACACTGAGCTTCTCACAGACACGCACAGGTAACTCTGAGCTTCTCACAGACACGCACAGGTAACTCTGAGCTTCTCACAGACACGCACAGGTAACTCTGAGCTTCTCACAGACACGCACAGGTAACACTGAGCTTCTCACAGACACGCACAGGTAACTCTGAGACTCTCACAGGCACGCACAGGTAACACTGAGCTTCTCACAGACACGCACAGGTAACTCTGAGCTTCTCACAGACACGCACAGGTAACTCTGAGACTCTCACAGGCACGCACAGGTAACACTGAGCTTCTCACAGACACGCACAGGTAACTCTGAGCTTCCCACAGACATGCACAGGTAACTCTGAGACTCACAGACACGCACAGGTAACACTGAGCTTCCCACAGACATGCACAGGTAACTCTGAGACTCTCACAAACACGCACAGGTAACTCTGAGCTTCTCACAGACACGCACAGGTAACACTGAGACTCTCACAGGTAACACTGAGACTCTCACAGACACGCACAGGTAACTCTGAGCTTCTCACAGACACGCACAGGTAACTCTGAGACTCACAGACACGCACAGGTAACACTGAGCTTCCCACAGACATGCACAGGTAACTCTGAGCTTCTCACAGACACGCACAGGTAACTCTGAGCTTCTCACAGACACGCACAGGTAACTCGGAGCCTCTCACAGACACGCACAGGTAACTCTGGGCTTTGCACAGACACGCACAGGTGAGGTGTAGCTCAAGTTAGCTCAGGTGAGGTGTAGCTCAGGTTAGGTGTAACGCAGGCAGGTCAGGTGAACTGTTTGCAGAAACTAAGAAGGAAGTGGATCCACACAAGGCTATGCAAATACATGTGAATATGTGAATACACACACCTACAGATATACAGAGGGTCGGCACAGGGAAGCAAAATGTGTACACACACGTACAGCAGCGCGTGAGAGAGTCGCACAGACTCTCTCTCTCTCTCTCTCTCTCTCTCTCTCTCTCACACACACAGCAGGTCACAGTCTATCCCCTGTCAGCTTGTTTTCTCTCCTGTTTATATATGGCACATATAAACCTGAGAATGCTCAGCCATGATTGCCCTGATAACCACAGAGTGGGCCGTGTTACCTCAGACTGACACAGACCAAACCGACCTCCGTACGGAACTCGAGAGATTCTGCATGTCGCCGCGGGCAACGGCCAGGTCCCAGAGTCACCGCAGGTCAAACCCCGTCCGCTGGGCCGAATGCTCACGCAGCGGAAAAACACCTGGCTGCCGTAGCTAGGCAACAGGTCTGGGTCAGATACGCACCTGAAATACTTTAACTCCGCTACTTTGACTTTAGGTGCTCTTGCCAGATCCCCGGGGACTCTGAAAGCCACGTGCTCCAAACCCAGGCATAAAATACAAAAGTAGTAATCTCCTTCGGAATATGTCTGCGTGCCTGCGTGTCTGTCTGTGCGTACAGCATGTCTGTATGTCTGTCTGTGTACAGACTGTCCATCTGTCCGTCTATGCCACCTACACTATGGTTCTGCAGTACCCAGCACAGCACCCACACTATGGTTCTGCAGTACCCAGCACAGCACCTAGACTATGGTTCTACAGTACCCAGCACAGCACCAACACTGGTTATACAGTACCCAGCATAGCACCTAGACTACGGTTCTACAGTACCCAGCACAGCACCAACACTGGTTATACAGTACCCAGCACAGCACCAACACTGGTTATACAGTACCCAGCATAGCACCTAGACTACGGTTCTACAGTACCCAGCACAGCACCAACACTGGTTCTACAGTACCCAGCACAGCACCAACACTGGTTCTACAGTACCCAGCACAGCACCCACACTATGGTTCTACAGTACCCAGCACAGCACCCACACTATGGTTCTACAGTACCCAGCACAGCACCCACACTATGGTTCTACAGTACCCTGCACAGCACCCACACTATGGTTCTACAGTACCCTGCACAGCACCCACACTATGGTTCTGCAGTGTGCGGGACTCTTTAGATCTGTGCGGCGCTGTGCTGCGCTGGGAGCAGAGCTCACCATGACCGCGGCCATGTCGTCTGGGTTGTCCCCGTCCAGGTCGAACTTGAACGTCACCATCTTGTTGTTGTGCGTTTGCAGCTTGCACTCCACCACGCGGTCCACCTTATCAGAGAGCTGCAGGCAGGAAAGCACAGCCTGTGTAAAACGCAGTGTGTGTGTGTGTGTGTGTGTGTGTGTCATTTGACACGGCATGACAGCTGGTGTCAGGTTATCTTGTGACAGCTGTTGTGTCGTGTATGAAGCCGTTATCTCAGCCTCATGGCGAGGTGTTACTGTTTTCACACGCTACAGGTTTTAGTCAGTGAGGCCCTTGGAGTTTTACAGGGGTGCCACTAGGGGGAGCCCTGGTTTCTCCGGCTGAGTATCTGAGAGCTTGTTTCTGCGGTGCAGGGAATGCTGGGACGTGTGGAGCGATGGGGTCGTTACCCCGGTGATGCGCAGGCGGGATCGGGCCCTCCTCCTGAACTGCTTGCCGGGGGTGCGCTTGGCCGAGCCTGTGGAGCTCTTCTCCGATAGGCCCTCGTTGCCGTCACTCAGACCCGACGTGACATCGGAGGCGTAGCTGTGGAAGGGAGATTGATCACAGGGAGTCAATGGGAGGCTTTAATTTACAATGGCCCCTGTCGCCCCACCCCACCCCACCTCTGTATAAGCCTTCGTAACCCATACAGGGGCACAGAGGGTAACGGAGCCGCAATTTTCGAACGGCGTTTTACGCTCGTCCACGCGCAGGGAGTGAGGGAGTCGCTCTGTGGGAGGCTCCGCTGGCCCTGCGCAGGTTATGCGCCCGCGCAATCCTTTCCGTTTTAGTTTCTGTTCTTACGAACAACACATGGCTTTTCTATCCGGACGTTTCTACATCCAGGCTATTAATGCTTCTCCATCCATGACGCGTACCTTCAGAATAAGGTAATAAGGTAAAGGGGGGGGGGGATACTCTTTGTGATAAACGCACCACTCGTTCAAAAACATGGTATAGAGCTGCAGGGTGTGCTGGGTTTTGTTGTTGCTCAGCGCTCAATTGATCAATTAAAAAAGTTAATTACACACTAAACTCACCTCACCTGCTTTCTCGGGTCTGAATCGGTTGCTGATATAAAGGTGAAAAAAAACTACCTGCGGTTCTCCAGGGCCAGGAGTGAGGACCCCAGCACACCCTGCGGCTCTCCAGGACCAGGAGTGAGGCCCCCAGCACACCCTGCGGCTCTCCAGGACCAGGAGTGAGGCCCCCAGCACACCCTGCTGCTCTCCAGGACCAGGAGTGAGGCCCCCAGCACACCCTGCGGCTCTCCAGGACCAGGAGCGAGGCCCCCAGCACACCCTGCGGCTCTCCAGGACCAGGAGCGAGGCCCCCAGCACACCCTGCGGCTCTCCAGGACCAGGAGCGAGGCCCCCAGCACACCCTGCGGCTCTCCAGGACCAGGAGCGAGGCCCCCAGCACACCCTGCGGCTCTCCAGGACCAGGAGTGAGGACCCCAGCACACCCTGTGGCTCTCCAGGACCAGGAGTGAGGACCAGTGGTGAAAAGGCAGGCACTCAGCCAAATCACTCACAGACGGGACCCTATCGGTCAGTCCCAACTCAGACGGGATGCAGGACTAGCGCAAACGTACAGGCCGTTAGCGCGGGTCATTAAACGCAGCGACTGTAGGTCTTTTAGCGGTAATGGCAGTGGCCCCATGCCCCACACTCAATACAGCCCTTCACATTTACAGCCTCCCAACTAAACCGCTTTCATCTCCCCTGTCTGCTTTTCAGTGGGGGTGGGCGGGGCCGTGACTTATTCCAAACGGGGAGACCCTTCCTTCCGGTGGGCCGAAAGATCTGCCCCGCCCGCAGGCGGGGGCTGGGCGGGCGTGTGTCCCCCCCGGGACTCATCGGCTCCCGCAGGTTTCCCAGGAAAGAGCGCGCGCTGTTCGGGCCAGTCCTCTCCACACAGGAAGCGGAGCAGCCGGCCTGAAGGAGCACTCCGCACCGCTCCGACAACAAAAGAGCTTCCCACTCCTTCCGTATTTCATTATTCGGCCGCTTTTCGTTTTTTCCGTAATGGCTCTCGTAAACGAAGCACCTTTGCAAATGCAAATCTGGCACAAGCAAGCGCAGACCGCAGCTCCAGGTCCTCCACTGTGAAGCAGGAAGCCACATATTTACCCCGAAAACCAATCGAATCACCCACCCTCTGTAATTACCTCTCCCAGCGTGACTAAGGGCTGTGTACCACAGGCAACCCAGCTAAAAGCTTTTCCCTTAACAGTAATAAGGAACATAATCAATTTTACATGTTAAATAACACGACACGGAACCGTCATTACGGTCTGTTAAGGAACCAAACACAAACGCTTCTCAGGCATCGCTGGAGCGTGCGTGAGCGGAGCGTTAGTGTTTGTACGAGTTGTGTGTGTTGTGCGTGTGCGTTTTCTGAGTTGTGTGAGTTGTGTGTGTGTGTTTTTAGAGTTGTGAGTTGTGTGTGCGTTTTCAGAGTTGTGTGAGTTGTGTGTGTGTTTTTAGAGTTGTGAGTTGTGTGTGCGTTTTAAGAGTTGTGTGAGTTGTGTGTGTGTTTTTAGAGTTGTGAGTTGTGTGTGCGTTTTCAGAGTTGTGTGAGTTGTGTGTGTGTTTTTAGAGTTGTGTGAGTTGTGTGTGCTTTTTCAGAGTTGTGTGAGTTGTGTGTGGGTTTTTAGAGTTGCTCTGTGAGTTGCTCTGTGGCGGGAGGTCACTGGTTACCTGTCCACAGGTGAGGAGAAGCCGCTGGCTGAGCCGGAGTGGGCGCGGTCGATGTTGTGGGACACCGCGATGCTCTGCGGGGAACGCAGAAGGGGAACGGTGAGGAGCACGTAGTGTAGTGCGCTATAACTCATTATTACATTACATTACAGTTCATTAGCTGGCACTTTTATCCAAAGTGACTTACAGTTGATTAGACTAAGCAGGGGACAGTCCTATAGCGTACATATGCCTATAATGAACAGATATGATGAATAGCACATAGCATTGCATGCTGTGATGCGCAAATCTAACGAAGATGCAAAACCGCAGTAAACTGAATATTTTGGGGTGCGGCTGTATTACGTTTTTTTGTATGTATTACGTATATTCTATTTCGCGAAGAGATAATCACAGTAACCGTGGAAATGATGGGCTGTGAAGGATTTGTAAACAGCTGGTCGTGGGGGGGGGTTGTTCAGACACAAAGGCGGCGAATGGGCTACTCACTGAGGGAAATCGAAGAGCCGGGATTGGAGGGGCCAGGGTGGGCGGAGCCTCAGTGGTGGGCGGGGCTTCGGCAGGCTGAGCAGAGCTGGGATTGGCCATGGCTGGCGGGGGTCCCTCTAGGGGGTCCTGAAGCCCGGAGGAGCTCAAGTAGCCATCGGTCTCACAGTCAGCTGTCGAGAAAGGGAGAGAGAGAGGGAGAGGGAGACTGTTAACATGCATTCGGGGAGCAAGGGGTCGACGGGCTGTCTCCGAGCACGGATTAGCGGGGTCCCAGGGTAACCATAACAAACTGGCCGCTAAACAAGAACGGGACGCTAAAGGCTACCGCGGTACAGGAGGCCCGCGCTGCCCGAAATGGGTCCACTCGTCCCTGCCAAAATCCTCCCGTGGCATTGCCGTGACCCCAGCCCCTCTCGTGCCTTCCCAAATCCCCCGACGGCGTTGCTGCGCGGTCTTAAAAACACGCCCAGCACGTGCAGCCGCCGCGGGCCTGAGGCAGGGCCCCGTGGCCAGCGCTGAATAATTCAGCTCCTGGGCTCTCGTGTCCCGGGGCCTCAATCGGGAACGAGACTCAGGCCGCCTGTGGGCCGGGGGCCAAAAAGCAGGCCCAGACGTCACCGTTGTAGTGAGAGTGAGAAAGCAGGAGTGTCTGGAAACCGCAGAGTCAACCTGGCCCGATCGAGTGATTTCGTCTTAATGAGCCGGTATCACAGAAACTGATTAAGCCTCATCGTAGACTAATGGAGATTGTCTATTCAGAACTCGACTCTGGGATTAAGCTTAATCTGCATCTTTTTAAGTTTGTTTACTTGACAAGTGACATTTTCTTACACCATAGGCAAATCCTGAATTGAATGATTTTTTGGATAATTATGAGACTAAAAGACTTGCTGGGATTGGTTTAAAAATATATTTTTTGTGTTAATGAAGCCTGTTGCATTGCTTCGTAGAATGTGTCATTAGGGAAAACATTTTAAGGTTTCGGGGTAGAATTTCAAGGAAAATAATTATTCTTTGAGTGAATAGGTATGTACTGCTATGCTGGCAAGAAACCAGTTCAAGTAGCCTGGAAATGTGAGTCAACAAGCTAGTTAGAATATTTCTCCAGCTTTGTAGTCATGTGGGTGAAATCAATACGTTCACACGTGGCATGGTAGGGGGGGGTAGTTTTCATTTCAGCTTTGGGCCGGGCACCCTGCTGAACCACCTCATCATGTGTAGTCAAAAGTCAACAGTCAACAGCCAAGTCTCGCAAGCATACTAGCCACACAATTCACAATTCATATGAAAATATTGGAGGCATCTTCCTGTCTCCCTCAACCTCCCTCCCAAATCTATGCAAATGCATTTATGAATGCAAATTTCCCAAGCGCATCTTCCCACACAACTTTGTTAAGGAGCTACTTCACTCAATTAAAACTATAAATATGAAGTAAAAAAAAATCATACGCTATAACGGATCATGACCCTCTTTCGCGTTATGCTAATTCTGTTCCTGGCTGAGGTGAACCAGCTTGGTAGCCAAGCAACCAGCAAGAGCACAGCATTCAGGAGTGGTTGCATTCAGGAATGCTTTCGAGCCTGACGTACTTCATAACCACCCTTCCATATGGCAACAGCGACGACTGTCAAAACACTTGCCTGGACATCTCTTCCCATGCTAATTTGTGGAGCCTCAATCTCATCAGTGGAAGAGTATGGATTTTGAGTGCTTTAATCACTGTTTACTGCGGCGGTAATTGATGGGTTGCTCATGACTGGACGCTGAAGAGCACTGATCTCAGCACGCCCAATACAATGGCGAAAGCCAGCTGGTGCTGCTGGTGACATCATCCTCTAAGCCAGTGGTAACCAACCCTGTTCCTGGAGATGTACTGTGCTGCAAGTTCTTTTCATTCCAACCCTAACGAAGCACACCGCAATTCAACAGCTAGAGACCTCGTTGAGCTGCAGTACTAATTAGTAGAGTCGGGTGTGTGAAATCGGGGTTGAAACGAATACCGACAGGATGGTAGATCTCCAGGAACAGGGTTGGGCAGTCCTGCTCTAAGCCTTCATGAAACAGGCCGGGGGGGGAGGGGGGGGGCAGGTGTGCGGAGATTAGAAAAGGACCATCTCTGTGGGCTGTGGGTCTCTTGGCAGGTTACCGGTGGGTTTTTGGCGGGTTACTGGCGGGTAGTAGTGTAGTGGTTAAGGTACATGACTGGGACCTGCAAGGTCAGTGGTTTGATCCCCGGTGTAGCCACACAGCCGTTGGGCCCTTGAGCAAGGCCCTTAACCCTGCATTGCTCCAGGGGAGGATTGTCTCCTGCTTAGTCTCATCAACTGTATGTCGCTCTGGATAAGAGCGTCTGCCAAATGCCATTGATGTAATTAATGTAATTATTTTGGCAGGTTTTTGGCGGGTTACTGGTGGGTTACTGATGGGATTTTGGCAGGTTTTTGGCGGGTTACTGGTGGGTTACTGGTGGGATTTTGGCAGGTTTTTGGCGGGTTACTGGCAGGTTTTTGGCAGGTTAAGGCGGGCACTCACAGGTGGCGGGGGAGAAGCTGGTGTGTCGGATGTGGAAGTGCTGGTGCTGGTCGGCCTCGGGGTCCTCGGGCTCCCTGCCGAAGCTGGAGTTGATGCCGGAGTCCAGCGACTCGCTGACCGGCGACGGGGTCGGGGCGGAGATGGTCAGGACGGGCGGGTTCAGGGCGGAGGCCGGGGCTGGGTTTAGGGCGGGGGCCGGGGGGGAGGGAGGGGTCGGGGCCGGGGCCAGGGCCAGGGCCGGGGCATGGGCAGGGACGGGCCCCTCGGAGGCCTGGCTGTCGAGCCGGGGCCGGGCGGGGAGGTCGGCCTCGGCCACGGGCTCCGGCTCCTCCTCGATCACCTCCTTCTCCATCCTCCTCCGGATCTCCTCGGCCTGCCGCCGGCGCTTCTCCCGCTGCCTCTTGATGGTGGTGACGCGGTCGCGCACCGCCTTGGCCACCAGCTTGTAGTCCGCTTCGCACACGAAGCCCAACACCACCTGCGCGGTGCCACAGAGAGGGCCAGCGTCACCTCCATCGTGCGCACACACGACCAGGGGGGTGTTTCACAAAGCCGGATTACTGAGTTAGCCGGATTACTGGGCTAGCCGGATTACTGGGCTAGCCGGATTACTGGGCTAGCCGGATAACTGAGTTAGCAGGATTATAGCCTATGTTCCAGATTTGGGATGGTTCTGTGTTTCACTCAGAATCCAGTTCCCTCAGCAATCCTGCTTAATGAAATTGCCCCCAGGGATATTTTTGAAACACAAAAGTTTACAAACCTGAAAGTACTATTTTGAACATTAAAAGCAGTGTAAGTGCAATGCAATACAATGATGTCGTACAAAACTTTCAAAGTTTGATATCTGCAAAATACATAACATAACAAAATAACAAGTCATTCAGTTTGATATAGACTATTAATCTTATTAGCCAAAAATATTGCCAATGAGGTAAGAGAGACCTAATTTCAAGATTTGCCAATGGAATAGGAAAATATTACTTGTCAAGCAAACGTTAACTTAAACCAAGCTTTCTACTAAAAATAAGATCTGAAGTCTTATTACAAGACTAAAACACTTTTTGCAGTGTCTGCAGGTAAGACCCAATAAGCATAAGCCAAGTGTCTCATAAACCATAGACATGGATATGAACTGTGGCATTACTCTCTGTCCTTGAAAAAAGTAGTTTGAACACTGGTACAACTATTCATGTTGAGGTTTCCATGGAGACAGGATTGTTATTTTTTATGAGGACGAAAGGGACTTAAACATGAGCTTCATGAATAAACTAATAAACTCTTTGATCAACTCGGAGCCAGTTGACAAGTCCCCTAGCTGCCCTTTGGTTCATTATTTCCATTCCACGTGGAAGTACGAGTACAAAAATAAACTTGATAAGTACCCAGATAAACTTGATCTCACTTGTGTTCCTGAAGTCACATGATGTGAGGATAAGTCGTATCAACCATTTTGAAATGTGCTAAAGTTACTACTTGAGACCGAGGTTCGTGATCCCTTTGGATCGTGAATGTCCATCGGATTCTTCCCCAATGTACACCAAGCGCTGTATTAGGTATTTTTGTGACTTTTTTATTTAATTTTTTTTTATTTCTTGGTTTTCTTCTGCTGTAGCCTATCCACTTACGAGGTTTGACTCTTTGTGTGTTCAGAGATGCTCTTCTGTATGGTACTTTTGCGTGGTTATTTGCGTTACTGTCACCTTCCTTTTAGCTTTGACCAGTCTGGCCATTCACCTCTGATCTCTCTCATTAATAACACGTTTTTGCCCGCAGAACTTCTCCTCACTGGATGTTTTATGTTTTTTCGCCCCGTTCTCTGCAAACTCTGGAGACTGTTGTGCGTGAAAATCCCAGGAGATGGGCATGCAAGGCACCCACCAGCTCGTCAGGAGCATTGGGGGGGTGAGGTGCCTTGCTCAGGGACACTTGGACACACCCAGGGCGGAATCAAACTGGCAACCCTCCGACTGCCAGACTGCTCTCACCTCCTGAGCCAGTGTGGCCCCCTTTAACCTTCTGCTTAATTCCAGCGGTGACATCGCAACCTTTGTATTCTAATGTGTGCAGTCAGAATCATAAAGGATACTGAAAAAATGTCTTGAGTTTGTAATGACTCTTCTCCTCTCAAATGGAAAATATTAGCTTGTTTTAAGTTACTGTTTGCTTGACAAGTGAATTCTCTTACCCCGTTGGCAAACCTTGAAAAATAGTCAGTCATATTTTTCTCTTATTTACCAAAATAGTTATAAGAAATGATATTTTAAGTCGAGATACAAGACTAAAATACTTCAACGGATTTTTTTGGTGTTTGCGGTGCATCCATCGTCTTCGCCCCGTTTCCAATTCCTTGAACGTCTCAATATATTTTACGTTGACCTTAACTCTCTTTGTCCGCTGAATTTACATTCAAGCCGTTCGAATGGCAACCTTCTCACTCGGTAATGTGTACAATCGGACTCTCGAGGGCAACGGAAGACGCGTTCAGTGCGGCGCTGGCTCCGTCGTTCCCCGCATCGCGTGAACGTTCCCCGGCCCTTGGGTACCCACCATCTCCTGGGCCACCTCCTCGGGCACGTCCTTGTAGAGCTCGAACAGGAACTCGATGGCGTTGTTGTCCTTGTACTTCCCGTGCAGCTTCTTGGTGTCGTCCATGCGCAGCCACAGCTTCAGGCCGGACTTGTGCGTGTCGTCCTCCTCGGCCAGCTCCACGTGCACGCCGTTGTTCTCCTGGAAGAAGGCGTGCTCCAGCAGGTCCTGGATCGTGTACCTGGTGGGAGGCGAGGGAGGCCACGAGGGCAGGTCAGCCAGGACATTACATTACATTACATTACATTACAGGACATTGCATTGCATTGCATTGCATTGCATTTGGCAGACGCTCTTATCCAGAGCGACCTACAGTTGATTAGAATAAGCAGGAGACAATCCTCCCCTGGAGCAATGCAGGGTTAAGGGCCTTGCTCAAGGGCCCGACGGCTGTGCGGGTCTTATTGTGGCTACACCGGGGATCGAACCACCGACCTTGTGGGTCCCATTCACGTACCTTAACCACTACACTACATGCTGCCCTTAGAAGATTTTAGGAGCACAAAAAGGGCCGTTTGCGTAGGACTCGAGGGCAAGAGTTGCCAAAGACGTCACTGCCGTTGGGACGTCAGCTCGACCTGTCTCTGCAATCTTAGCGCTGATACCGCCCCGCGCTAAATAAACGTTTGCTGTTAGACCGGCGTGGCTTTGGAGCGCTCCTTGCTTACCCTGGATTAGGCCGGTCTGAGAGACTTCTCCGCTAAGCCGTAGGCTTTCACAGGCCGGCGTCACGCAGGGTGAAGAGGTAGAGTGCGTATATGTGTGCCGTGGGGAACAGGGCCTTTAAGGCACATGACTTAGAGGGCGGCCTGTAGCATAGCGGTTCTGCGTAGCTGTTGGGCCCTTGAGCAAGACCCTTAACCTCACATTGCCCCAGGATAAACTGTTTCCTGCTTAGTCTAATCAACTGGAGCGTCAGCTAAATGACAAATTTATAATTATAGCTCCAGAAAGACAGCTTGTTTTGGGTGGAGTGGTGAAGACTATGGACAGGGGGACAGGCCTAAATTGGTTGACATTGTAAAAGAGAAGCTATCATGTGGGATTCTGAGAAATAGGAATATGGAAATAGTCATACCCAGATCCCCCACATAGATGCGTCTCACTCACTTTCATCCTCTAACCTCGGATACATCAACTCTCTGACACTCTCCAAACTAACCTTGCATTGGTTTCATTATTTCATATTGACCAATGAATGCATTTGTTACATTAATTACATTAATGGCATTTGGCAGACGCTCTTATCCAGAGCGACATACAGTTGATGAGACTGAGCAGGAGACAATCCTCCCCTGGAGCACTGCAGGGTTAAGGGCCTTGCTCAAGGGCCCAGCGGCTGTGCAGATCTTATTGTGGCTACACTGGGGATTGAACCACCGACCTTGTGGGTCCCAGTCACGTACTGTAACCACTACGCTAGAGGCATAGTGGTTACAGTACCACTGCTTTTGTTTATCTTTCTTGGATGTCATTTTGACTTGCCGCAGGCTTTGTGAACTAATCTTTAGACAAAAGCTCCATTGTTCCTGAATGTCAACAGTAGCGTTATTATTTTGATGCTGTCTCGGCAAGAAAAACAAGCCGGACAGGTACGACAGCTGTTCAGGTATACCCAGGAACAACTCCCGCTGCGCAATGCGTGCTCAGGCTCACACGGGCATCGTGCTGTGGAGAGAGTTTGGGTGGGGGAGGGGGAACGCCTCTCCTTACCTCTCGTGCTTGTTCATGTGGATGCAGCCCGCGATGATCTCTTTCATCTCGGGGACTTTTACTTTGAAAAAGCTGTCCGGCTTCGTTCCCTATATAAAAAATTAAAAAAAACAGGAAGCAGAAAAAAAACAACAACAAAAAAAAACACAGGGTTAATTTATTTTGAATTCATTTCCTATAAAACAGGAAGCAGAGAGAACACTGGACTTTTACTTTGAAAAAGACATCCGGCTTCATTCCCTATCGGTCAGGAAGCACAGAGAAAACGCGTGACTTTTACTGAGAAGAATCTCTTTGCTTCATTCCCTATAAAACGGGAGGCGGAGGGAAAACACCGGGGGGCTTTTAAATGTCAGCGGCATCAATCGTGAGAGCAGCACAAACATGGAGGGGGAGTCGGGGCTCCGTGACGCGTCCACCCAAACCACTGTCAGGGAAACGCGCGCGGGGATGAGAAAACACAACCCAGATACAAGCGTACGATTGGACGTTTACACCGTGCCTGCCTCGTTCAAAAAGATACGTTTCCAGAGGCTCATTCACTTTCCGTCCCACAAGAAGCCTTGAATTTCACACATTGGGGGTTTTTTTTTGTTTTGTTTTTTTGAGAATGGTTTGCTGCCCTTCAAATGGGGCCTTGTGCGGTCACGGTCTACAGTGCTGCACCTCCCAATGACACCTCATTCATCAGATGAACTAATCATGGTCTTCAATCAGGACATTCAGCAAAATCAGGTGCATCCACTGCTGGGCTGAAGCAAAAAAGCTGCACCCACAATGGCCCTTTTGGGATACGATTGGACACCCCTGGACTAGAGGATGCGGGTCTAGAGGGCACCTATCAGGAGGCCAGGACTCTCGTGTGCCACTTCGTCTGGACACAGAGGTGAGGATGTTCCCAGCAGGTAAATTAGCACTGCTTTGACATACACGAATGGAAAACGGAATCTGTTCCAATGTATATGTAGACTTTCTGGAGAAAAGAATCATTTATTTCACAGAAGTGCGTTTAGATCCAGAGGTGTCTATTGTTGCAGTATCTGTGACCGTATATGTTGGTGTTTCGTGGTGTATTCCAGTTCTGAAAGGACGGGGCATAAATATTTTGTGACGTGGGGCTTCTGAGAAAAGAGAGTGCCAGAAAGAGGCCTCCACTGATCAGAGGGGAGTGGACCTTTTCCAAATGTCTGTCGGGTCGCTAATCGAGGACGTGTTGGTCTGTTGGTTTTAGAAGCGAGATGTCTCCATTACATCGTAATATGAAGCGGCGGTATTAGTTTCTCCTCGTTGGCATCTTAAAAACGTCATTCGCTAGTTTTGCGTTTGCTGCATAAATAGAAAGCTGGCAGCACCAGCTGTTGGATGTTGCATGGCCTTGTGGGAAATGAAGTCTCGCATGCATCGTGTGACTACAGCTCGATGTCACAATTCGTGCTTTTCTAATTCCGCTGAGTGTATCCTTTTAAGGGGGATTTAAAGCGTTGTTTTTAAGCCAGCGATATGCTGTGACCTATCATCATCATCATCATCATCATCCACTACTGGGAAAAACATGTAGGATCAAACACACACACATTATTTGTGAGTCTAGCACCAGCTTGGAATGTTCAGGATGTCCTTGGAAGGCAGTTTGATTTCCTGAAATAAAACCATAAAAGATGAGGACTAAAATAGGTAA
This sequence comes from Conger conger, assembly GCF_963514075.1. Classification (NCBI taxonomy): domain Eukaryota; kingdom Metazoa; phylum Chordata; class Actinopteri; order Anguilliformes; family Congridae; genus Conger; species Conger conger. Next base: position 8,048,763 of record NC_083775.1, on the reverse strand, counting down.
CAACAACATCACACGATGGAATTCTTCCTATCCCAGCACAAGATATGAAATGTGATTATATCTTATGAAAGGAAAGTGGTCCTCCTATCCCAGCACAAGATATGAAATATGATTATGTCTGATGAAAGAAAACTGGTTCTGCCAGGAGGTGGACCGACCAGGTTATAATTTGATAATTACGCATTTACCTCCCCAAGCTGGTCAGCTGAGAGAATATCTGGCTGTGTGGGATGATGGGTCTGACCTTGCCTTGCGAGAGATGATTTTGGTTCCCTGTGAACACGTGTACTCTATGTTAATGTTTCCATAGTTTTTATGAACGCTGACAGCATAGATGATCGATTGAGAGATAAATATCAAAAGAACAGAGGCTTGTGGCAACCGACTGGGGTGATGGACACATTTTAATTATGTACGTCTGCATGACAGCGGGTATTGTGTCGGGGCAGATGGGCTGGTTTCCTGGGGGCGTTTTGTTGAAGACTGAGCTCAATGATTCCAGCTTGGTCTCTCTCCATTCATGCCTCCTCCCAGCTCACACTGAACGCAGGTCATCTCTGTGCACGTCTCTGCAGTAAAGCTGTGCACGTCTAAAGCTGTGCACGTCTCTGCAGTAAAGCTGTGCACGTCTCTGTAGTAAAGCTGTGCACGTCTGCAGTAAAGCTGTGCACGTCTAAAACTGTGCACGTCTCTGCAGTGAAGCTGTGCAGGCTTGTGGTGAGAATGTTTGTTGTTAAATTTAGATATCAGTTTCGGCTCCTCCCAAAGCCACTTCCCCGCTGCAGTTGAAACAGGTGAAATGATATGAAATGGTAAATGATACATTGCGGCCATGCTTGACTGAGCGGTCTCTAAGAAAACCTCACAGTATTTGAATGTTATGAAATCGGGAGATGTTTCTTCAGAACATCAGCAGGTGTTACTATTCCCAGTCACAGAACTCAAAACAGATTCTTAAACATGAACATTTTGTACGATCGATGTAAGTAATTGCGATGCCGTTCAGAACCCTGAATTTAGCTGAATTTGTACATTGAATTTATCCAGCTGTATAAATGCTGTTGTGCCCATGAGACAGTGTATGAGCTGAATTTATCCAGCTGTATAAATGGGCTGAATGTGAAGAAAATGTCATCTGATAAATGCCTAAAATGCGGGGGGGGAAAAAAGACAAAAAAAGACAAAAGAATAAACTCCCGATCTCGTGACTGCAACGGGGGCGTGCTTAACCTTCTCCTACGGGAATTACATTCCTGACGATCCACAATCAACAATCTTCCTTGTACTCTTTTGTAAACTGCTGTTGAATAAACAGCAAAAAATAAAAGCCCTGTATCTGGAAACGATTTTTGAATGAATTGACTTGATAGGCCGAAGAGATAGCACATTGACGTGGAAACCACACAAAGGAAGTGTTGGCTAATAAAAAAACAAACACGTTCTGTGAAAGGCGAAGGCAGTGTGACTTGGCACTAGACTTCTTCATACAGAAAGAAAATGTGAATTGAAATGACCTTCTTTAACGTAAGTAGTATTCCGACTTTGGGAGCAGGGAAAACATGTCCCTTGGGAAAAATGGCAGGAAACTTTGACGACTTTCTCCGTTTACTCAGCCAGATTCCTAGGGAAGATGTGTTGGGGAAAAAACGGGTGGATAGAGCTAATGTGAAATGTTTCTGTGGCGTGTCTAACAGAAAAACAGGAGAGAGCCACAGTCAGTCCTGCCCCGTGAGGCCCTTGCTCACTGATGCTAATCTCTACACTGGGTGCGTTTGTCATTACATGTAGCCGGTTCTCCATGTAATCTGTAACCATTGAGGAATCAGAATTCATTTCTGAACTTTTAACCTTGAGGTTTTTAAAACGTGAAGGCCGTTCCAAAGCCAGTCGATATTAAATCTTATTGTGTAACCCATGTTTTATGGATGGAATTGATGATCCCTCCATCCATCCATCCACCCATCCATCCCACCATCCCATTTGAAAAGCGTCTCTTCCTTCATTAAAGTAACGGCTGGAAATCATGGAAGGAAATGAGTGATAGTCATAGGTCGCAGAAATAAGCTGCTCTGGCCGTTTCCCCTCAAAGATCCTGTTTGCTTTGGGCATTAAAAGACTTGCTTTTCTGCAAAAACCCAGCTAAAAGTGAGCGTTGTGCTCCACTTAAATGAATCACAGGTCATTTTACATCAATCATGTGGAGTCAGTACTTTGCCATGCTTACTGCATGCCCACTACGAGGCCTGAGAAAGTGGTTGCGGTCGTGTCGACCACTGATAACAGAAAGCACACTTAACGCCATTAATATTTTAGTGACATTTCGAAATGTAATTACAGCTTTGGAAATGCATTCATTTTCTTATTCGTGTGAGAAATGTCACCGGCTTCTACAGAGTCGGTGATTCTGCCGTTCCGTGGCCTCGTAAAAACTCCCGCGAGGATATTAAAATCTGCAGGGCGAAGACTGTGTACAATGGCCAGAGGGTGGGTTTGCACTGAGTGCTCCTCTCTCTGGACTTATCCGAGCTGGGCTGGGCTTGGAAACACTGGGCTTCACTGAGCTGCACTTAACTGGGCTGGACTGGGCTTCGCTAAGATGGTTTTAGCTGAGCAGGGCTTGGCTAAACTGGCCCAGACTGGGCTGGGTCTAGTTACACTGGGCTGCGCTGGGCTGGGTTCTAGCTACGCTGGTCTGCGCTGGGCTGGGTCTACCTACGCTGGTCGTAGCTGAGCTAGGCTGGGTTTAGCTATGCTGGTTTTAGCTGAGCTAGGCTAGGTTTAGCTTATCTGGTTTAAGCTGAATTTGGCTGGACTGGACTGGCCATTGGTAAGTCGGATTTAGCTGGGCTGGGCTTAGTTTAGCTGGGCTGAGCTTAGCTAAACTGGGCTGAGCTGGGTTGACCTGGTGTTGAGCTGAGCTGTTATTCATTATATTACCTGACATTACAAGGCATTTAGCAGACGCTCTTATCCAGAGCGACATACAATGAAGTGCAGATCAAACACAGGAACAAGTGTGAAGAGGACCCTAGAGGACAGTATAGTCCTAGCGTGACCGTATAGATACAATCGGAACCCTTGAAGAATACATCAACTTACAAATGATCGGTTCAATCCCCGGTGTAGCCATAATAAGATCCGCACAGCCGTTGGGCCCTTGAGCAAGGCCCTTAACCCTGCACTGCTCCAGGGGAGGATTGTCTCCTGCTTAGTCTAATCAACTGTACGACGTTCTGGATAAGAGCGTCTGCCAAATGCCAATAACGTAATGTACAGGTCACTATCCAAATCCATTCACTGCCCAACAACTATGCTATTAGAGTGCACATTTATGAAGTAGCCAGTAAAGTCCATTTCATTTGTCCAGCGTTTTGTTTAGTTTTTTCCATAAAACTGTCATACAGATGCCTGGGGGAGTAACAAAAGGGTAAAAACAGGCCTGAACCCCTAAAGAGCAAGCGCATGAGGTACAAAAAACAAAAAAAACATCCCAGTGGGGAGACAAAGACTCAAAAAGTGGCAAGAAAGTACTCCCCAATGGGAAGAAAGCTCAGGAGGAACCCACCAATCGAGAGGGAGAGCCCATCCCCCGCTGGCTGGCAGGGTGTAGGGTAAAGTAAAGAAGCAGTAAAGTGAAGTAGCATTAACGATCGTAAAAACCTGCTGGGCTACCTTGGGCCCGTTTCCATTAGTCTAGTAAATGTGATGGAATGTTGTGCATTGCCTGGCTAAGGCGTTGTGCTTCTGGGAGAGGCACAGAGCGTTTTTCTCCACGTATTGCGCTGGCGCTCTGATCTAGCCGCTGGGGCGGTGGTGAGCTGGATGATTGGCAGGAGATGTTCACTGCTAATGAGGCTGGGGTTCACCTGCCGTGTCAAATGCCATGTAAAATGGCCCGATGTCCTCCAGATCTCCAGATTAACTATAAATAAATACAACGACCACGTTTTTTTGGTTCTCGTTATCTCTAAACTGAAAACCTTACACAACTGCAAGTGTTTAATTGTACTTACTAACAGCAGAAAATGTGATGAGACTAATGTTATGTAGGGATAATGTGCATGTTAAAATAAGTATAGTTTCAAAAGTCTATATGCACATACAGCAAACAAGCTCTAAACATCACCTTATTTGGCTTTTGAATAACATCATGGGTGAGGATTTAGGTGGAGATGAGGGGGTAGATATAGGGGTCATTTTTATACATTGAACCACAGAGGGTCAACAAACACGCATGCACACACACAAACGCGAGCACGCGCACACACACACACACACACACACACACACACTTAAGTGCAGTTGTATGGTTATCTTCTGAATAATTTAATGCTTTCTGCAATGAGTAAAAGACCACAGGGATTCCGTTTCCTTTCAGGACAATGGGGCTTGGTCAGTAATACAGTATCTCTATATTTCAATACTTAAAAACTGTTTTTGTCATCGATATCACCCGCTTGCCAGGTATGACTACCACACACACCAGTCCTGCTGTCACTGTGATTACTGTATCACTAATGCCAATAATAAGCAGTACAGTATAAATGATTATATTCTGGTTATGTTCAAACTGAATGTCTGGTCATGCGTTCGGGAATTACTGATGGAACAATAGTTTAGCACCTCAAGAGACCGATCTGCTATCTGTTGGTACGTTTCGAGAGAAACTCTTTTCACCCCTGAGTTTACACGGTGCACCATGACGTAAGGTCTGACATCGGCTGTACTGAATTCTGATAACATAGGCTGTACTGAATCTGATAACACATGCTGTACTGAATCTGATAACACAGGCTGTACTGAATCTGATAACACAGGCTGTACTGAATCTGATAACACAGGCTGTACGGGAGTCTGATAATACAGGCTGTACTGGAGGAATCGGGAGACGAAAATGAATACGCATGGCACCATGTGTAGCCTAGTAGCCCGCCTTGAGTTAGCCCAGGGGTGGGCAACCCTGGTCCCGGAGGGCCGCGTGGCGTGCTGGCGTTCGTTTTCACAGCAACTGATTCAGACCGAAGACACAAGGTGAGGCAAATTCGTAACTGTGTAATCAACTGCTCTCATTGGTCAATTAAGTGCTGAGACACAACGAAAGCCAGCACACCCTGCGGCTCTCCAGGACCAGGGTTGCCGACCCCTGAATATGGCGCAAGTGTAATGGAAATCACAGCGAGGTCTGATGATAAAGTGGGCGGGGCCAGTGTGTATGTTAGTAACAAGAGCTTGGGTTGGCTGCTTATCATGGGTGTCCTTGAGAGAGAGTGGCCCATGGGGAAATGGGCGGGGCCAGTGTGTGGGTCAGTAACGCGGGCTTGGGTCGGCTGCTGTTGAGGGTGTACTCCGCGGGGGAGAGAAAGGGAGCGGGCAGCAGGGGGCGACACTCACGCAGGTGACTTTGCGGTAGATCTGCGCGGCGTTCTGGCACTCGGAGTACGGGTACTCGGACGTGGTCATCTCCAGGATGCACATCCCGAAGGCGTACACGTCCACGCCCTCGTCGTACTTCTCCTCGTACATCTCCGGGGCCATGAACTCCGGGGTCCCTGAGGAGAGAGGGGGGTCAGCATACCTGCCAACATTTAGGAGAAGAGGGGTAGCCTGTAGTGTAATGACTGGGACACGCAAGGTGGCTCAATGCCAGGTGTAGCCAAAATGAGATCCACACAGCTGTCGGGCCCTTGAGCGAGGCCCTTAACCCCACATTGCTCCAGGGGGGATTGTCTCCTGCTTAGTCTCATCAACTGTAAGTCACTTTGGATAAAGGCGTCTGCTTAATAACATGTAATGTAGTGTAAGGCAAAATGAAGGCAGAAATAACACTTTGGCAATGATTTTGTTTTTCACTATAAAATAGTTTGTGGCTTTGGGAGCTAACAGTGTTGCCCCGTGTCATGTTTGCCCCAGTGCCCAATGCTGAAGTTTATCAGTCAGCAGCCTCAGTCAGGTGCCAGGCCAAAGATAACCATTTGGCACCGTGCAGGTAGGAGCCGAGGACACATTACTGGTGTTCAGATTAAACCGATTGTGTTTTATTATGTTTATTCCTGCTAAGCCCAGTCTATTCACCCTCACAAAAGGGGACTTTGCCTGGAGGAGAATCAGCTGACAGCTGGGCAATAAGTCAATTGTTGTTCTGTGGATTTTTACTTTTGTTTAAAAAGTATTATATACCACATTACCACATTATTCAAACTGTGTAGAAGGTTTACTAGTTTCGCTTTTTGCTACACGCTAGGTACTGTAAGTATTAGCTAAGCTCCGGCTAATGGACTTATTGTGTGGGCATATGATCTAGCTAACACGCGTATTGTGTGGGCATACGATCTAGCTAACACACTTGTTGTGTGGGCATACGATCTAGCTAATACACTTATTGTTTGGGGAAACGATCTAGCTGACACACTTATTTTGTGGGCATACGATCTAGCTAACACACTTATTGTGTGGGCATACGATCTAGCTAACACACTTATTGTGCGGGCATACGATCTAGCTAACACACTTATTGTGCGGGCATACGATCTAGCTAACACACTTATTGTGTGAGCATTACTTCTGGCTAGCACACTTATTGTGTATAGTGTGCAGTCTGGCTAAAACCCTGGTTCAGTGAGTATGTATTTACCCCAGTATTGACACTGGGGGGCCCGGAGGAAGCCGTAATAAGAGGGCGGTGCGTGGCTCACCGATCACGCTCTTGGCGAAGGAGGCGCTCTTGAGCGTGGCGAGCCCCAGGTCGCCGATCTTGACGGAGCCGGTGGGGCCGGTGATGAAGATGTTGTCGCACTTGAGGTCGCGGTGGATGATGGGCGGCGTGCGCGTGTGCAGGAAGTGGAGCCCCTTCAGGATCTGGTGGCTCCAGCGCTGGAGCAGCTTCAGCTTCATCTCCTTAAACCTCTTCAGGTACCTGCAGGGGGCGCCGTCGAGAAGCACGCAACACAGTCAGCCACTGGGGGACCATCGAGAAGCACACAACACAGTCAGCCACTGGGGGACCATCGAAAAGCACACAACACAGTCAGCCACTGGGGCACCATCGAGAAGCACACAACACAGTCAGCCACTGGGGGACCATCGAGAAGCACACAACACAGTCAGCCACTGGGGCGCCATCGAGAAGCACACAACACAGTCAGCCACTGGGGGACCATCGAGAAGCACACAACACAGTCAGCCACTGGGGGACCATCGAGAAGAACGCAACACAGTCAGCCACTGGGGGACCATCGAGAAGCACACAACACAGTCAGCCACTGGGGGACCATCGAGAAGCACACAACACATTCAGCCACTGGGGGACCATCGAGAAGCACACAACACACTCCGCCACTGGGGGACCATCGAGAAGCACACAACACAGTCAGCCACTGGGGTGCCATCGAGAAGCACACAACACAGTCAGCCACTGGGGGACCATCGAGAAGCACACAACACACTCCGCCACTGGGGGACCATCGAGAAGCACACAACACACTCCGCCACTGGAGCGCCATCGAGAAGCACACAACACAGTCAGCCACTGGGGGACCATCGAGAAGCACACAACACACTCCGCCACTGGGGGACCATCGAGAAGCACACAACACACTCCGCCACTGGGGTGCCATCGAGAAGCACACAACACAGTCAGCCACTGGGGGACCATCGAGAAGCACGCAACACAGTCAGCCACTGGGGGACCATTGAGAAGCACACAACACAGTCAGCCACTGGGGGACCATCGAGAAGCACACAACACACTCAGCCACTGGGGGACCATTGAGAAGCACACAACACAGTCAGCCACTGCAGGGGCACCAAGAACACGGTCAGCCAGTGGTGGGGTTATTGAGAAGAACACAATACAGTCAACCACGGGAGGACCATCAAGAAGCACACAACACAGTCAGCCACTGGGGGGGGGGGCATCTAGAAGCACACAACACCACAGTCACATGTTACCTTTGGCTTGCTCTGTGGGGGGTTTAGGCCTGTGTATATTGTGATAAATGCTTTGTTAAATGTGCTATAAATTTGATTGCTGATTGATTGAGCCCTCTATTGCCATGTCTGCAGCCCTGGGGAGGGGGGGGGGTTCTTGCTATTCAGCACTTAATTGACAGAATAAAGCAGCTAATTTCAGAGATGACTCATCTCCTCCATTTACCTTCCTTTGAGCTGGCTGCCGGTTTTCTGCTTCAGGGGAGGTGGCAGAATAGGGGGGGTATACTATGCCTCGAGATACAGTACTGTGCAAAAGTCTTAGGCACCTGTATAACATTGTGTATAGTTAAGATTCTTTCAAATATAATTCAATGAAAGGTCCTAATTAAACGTTTGTAAGGCGGGGGGGGGGGGGGGGGTTTGTGTCATGATTGGGGAAGTATTTGTTTTTTTTTTACTCTTTGAAGAACTATCAGAAAGCTGGTAGGCCTTCCACGCTCTTATTCTGTTTGATCAAATAAATGAGAAAGTTAAACTAGCTTGTTGTTTTTACTGGGATCTGTTTCATCAGACGATGCTCACCTGTGATATGTTATTTGTGCATTTTTCCCCGCAAACGTAATACACATTTTACATAACATTTTAGTAATTTGGCAGAATAGTTAAAAACTGAATCAAATCAATATTTTTTGTGACCACCCTTCTGCGTTAAAACTGCATCACTTCTCTGAGATGGCCAACGCTGTCCTGCAGTTCTATAAGACAATCAGCAGGGGGGTTGTTCCAAGCATGTTGGAGAACTTGCCACAGATCTTCTGCTTTGGTTGGGTCCTCGCTTCCGATCTCAGACAGCCTTGATCAAGTTTTTATGTAAAAAGTAGTCGATTGCTTACAGTAATGTTACTTTTTTCAATGAAATGCAAACATGTCTCCGTAAAATTAAATATTTTGGAAAATGAATATTTGGAAATCTCAGATGTGTTCTTTTATACTAACACACAAAAAAGTACATATATATATAATAAAGTCTAGGGTGGCCAAGACTGCACAGTACTGAACATCTCCTTTCAGTGCAGGCAAATGGCTCAAAATCCCATTGCAACCATGATCAGGATAGCATAGACTACTGGTCTTTACTCATGAGAAAACTGCATGTAATTTATACCTGATAAATGTATACCTGATAACGAACAACCTTGAGCTGGTACAATTCAGAATAAAAGCGGATGTTGCAGCTACTGTCCCTGTTCTCTGTTTTTGGGCCAGCCCGGACCTGTAGGAGGAGGGGGGGGGGCGAGCCTGGCCCTCTATGGGGGAGGGCGGCAGGCTCGGTCCTGTTGGGGGAGGGGGCAGGCTCGGTCCTGTAGGGGGAGGGGGGCAGGCTCGGTCCTGTAGGGGGAGGGGGGCCGGTCCTGTAGGGGGAGGAGAGCGGCAGGGGAACTCACGTTTTGAGGGTGCCGGACGTCATGAGCTCGGTCACCAGGATGATGCACTTGTGGCCCTTGACGGTGGACTTCCAGGAGTCGTAGAAGCGCACGATGTTGGGGTGCTGCAGGCCCTTCAGCATCTCCACCTCCTCCCTGAAGCGCTGCCGCTCCCCCTTCGTCAGCCGCCGCGTCTGATTGGCCGAGGGGAAGGCATGGGTTACACACCGTACACACACACCACGTCAGTCTACACACCGCATCAGTCTACACACCGTGTCAGTACATAGTGTCAGTCCCACACAAAGCGTCAGTACATACAATGTCAGTTCCACACAGTGTCAGTCCCACACACAGTGTCAGTACATAGTGTCAGTCCCACACAAAGCGTCAGTACATACAGTGTCAGTCCCACACACAGTGTCAGTACATACAGTGTCAGTCCCACACACAGTGTCAGTACATACAGTGTCAGTCCCACACACAGTGTCAGTTCCACACAGTGTCAGTCCCACACACAGTGTCAGTACATACAGTGTCAGTTCCACAGTGTCAGTCCCACACACAGTGTCAGTACATACAGTGTCAGTCCCACACACAGTGTCAGTACACACAGACACACACACACTGTACACACACCGTGTCAGTCCCACACACTGCATCAGTCCACACACACATTAAAATTAAACTGGAGCTGCAGACATAGCATAGAGCCCACAGTTCACAGATGTGCACAATGACAGTAAATAGAAACCATAGAAGAAAAATATAATCCACACTTTGGCTTCCTGACTCTCGCTTGGGGAATCCGTAATAAGATATGGCTTTTCTCTCCCCAGAGAGAGAGCTGTTACTGTTAACTGTTGCATAACATCCAAACACACACCCAAAACAGTTTCAGAGTAGCTGTATGTTCAAATAATTCCAATGAACTGAATGTCCTACATCAAACGGGTCTGGTCGTATTTAGCACTCATGAATAACACCATTCAGGTTCAAGCCAGTGCAGTCTGGTCGGGGAAAGAAAACTGGAATTCTGGGAAAACCGGCCCTGAGTCTGAGTCATCCGTGCTCTACTCAGCCACAAGGTTTGCACAGGCACCCGCAAGAGCACACAGAGGGGCCTGTCTCCCCTGTCACCCCATCCAGCTGAGGAGGGGACCACCTGTGGAGAGATCCGGAGATCTACACCGTTCTCTGGATGAGTTACTCTGAGAGGTTTCTCAATCCCTTTTTTTTACTGCAAAAACACTGACCGTTGTCTAATAACACAGGGCCGATGCGAAGATGGGATTTTGATCCATCATCACGCAGTGCACTGTGTGGATGTCCTTCACACCGGACTGGAGGACATCGAAGGGTTAATCCTGGTCAACCTCAGGACAATGGCCTTGATAAGGTCAAAATGGCCGCTTTGAGGTTCCTCATAAATGATTGCTCAATATGTGTTCCTGAGCAACCAGCAGACCCAAACCACCTGAAAGGAAGGCACCCTGTTATGTAACGAGCATTCTGGGTCTGGGAGGGGGGAGGGGGGGTTAGAGAGTGGACCAAGGTGGCTATTTTAAGAGGCCATATTCCAAGAAAGGGCAGCATTTAACCTTCTCTTCCTTCTCTCTGTCCCTCTCTCTCGTTCCCTCTCTCCCTCTAACTCTCTCTCCCTCCTCTCTCCCTCCTCTCTCACTCCCTCTCCCTCCTCTATCGCTCACTCTCTCCCTCCTCTCTCACTCCCTCTCTCTCCCTCTCTCGCTCCCTCTCCCTCCTCTATCGCTCACTCTTTCCCTCTCTCTCCCTCTGACTCTCTCCCTCCTCTCTCGCTCCCTCTCTCCCTCCTCTATCGCTCACTCTCCCTCTCTCTCGCTCCCTCTCTCCCTCCTCTATCGCTCACTCTCTCCCTCTCTCGTTCCCTCTCTCCCTCTGACTCTCCCTCCCTCTCTCTCTTGCTCCCTCTCTCCCTCTCTCTCTCCCTCCTCTCTCGCTTGCCCACGGATAGCGATGAAACACTTTCCAGTGAAATAATTTATGAGGGAACAGTCAGAGGCGAGAGCCTCTTCAGCCGTTCGTCCCCTTTCAAAACCCATTTCGCCCAAAAGTGCAGACTTTGATTTGGACCTTTGAAGTGCGACCCGTCTTTAAAGGCTGCGGTGGCAGAACTCTGGCACACAGGAAATGCCCTTTTCTGTCCTGGGTTCACGAAATGAGAGGAAGTGACAGGTGCCTCACCTTATGTAGTTTAGTGTTTCCAAACGATAATACGGCCGTGTTAGTTTTAAGTATATGAAGCGTTACAGTGCTAAATACTACAAGGGCCTCATGCTTGGGCACCTGTATTGTGTTAAACTTTTATTTGTAATGCTTGAATGAAAGAATACACTGTTGCCAACTGGGCCTTATAACCCTTTTTCTCACGGACTTGTCCTGAGTTTTCAGTGGTATGCCAGTTTTCTCCCTGAGTTTGCATGTTCTCCCCGTGTCTGCGTGGGTTTCCTCCGGGTACTCCGGTTTCCTCCCACAGTCCAAAGACATGCACGTTAGGCTGATTGGAGAGTCTAAATTGCCCGTAGGTATGGGTGTGTGAGTGAATGGTGTGTATGCCCTGCGATGGACTGGCGACCTGTCCAGGGTGTATTCCTGCCTTTCGCCCAATGTATGCTGGGATAGGCTCCAGCCCCCCTGCGACCCTGATCAGGATAAGCGGGTTCAGATAATGGATGGATGGATGGATGGACATCGGATGGAAATAAGGAACGATAATTTTATAGAAAGTCTACCTCCTGAACTGGCGAGAACGATCACTTTGAGGTGGTGGAGAAGCATTTCACACAGATGGGGGGCAAAGCACTGGTATTTAGATCCATGGCCAGTTCACTGTGCCGATTGGGTAGTGTGCTGTGCAGAGGTGATTTTGGCCCTGTTTCCAGGGCCGGGGGGTTATTCCATGTGAAACTGTGCTTTGTTGTGCCAGCACTCGCTCCTGGCATCCGATCCGTCAATCAAATGAACTGAGCATACATTCGATAACTCCGTGTAATAATACCAAAGCTGGCAGCTGATTGGCCGGCGTGGAGTCCCCATTGTGATGCGGGATCGGAAGGACCCCTGCAGCGCCTGAGTATCCACACCGGAGCACAAACTGCGTCACGTCTGTCCGGGGAAACTTAGACAAGTCAGGAGAGGATACGTCTCAGAGCTGCCCACTGCCTCTGGATCAGTGCTCAATCATACGAACGACAAGTAGGCCCTGTATCCGAGCTGGCTTTCATGAAAAGAGCAGGATCTGGGTTCGTTTGAATCCGGGGTGTCCATTCTTCGGTGTAGCCACTGGTTTTCGTTTCAGTCCAGCACCACAACACCTGATTCAACTAATTAACTAATCATGGTCTTCAGTCTAGACCTTGGTAAGTAGAATCGGGTGACTACACGCTGGGTTAAAGAAAAACCTGCACCCACGCCGGCCCTTTAGGATAAGATTGCACACCCTTGGAGGGTATTTCACAGAGCAGGATTACTGCGTTAGCTGGATACGTGTATGTGGAACAGTATGCCTGGAACAACTCTTTCTTTTTTTTCTTTTTTTTCCTTCAGTCCATGTTCCAGATTTGGGAGTGGTTCCGGGTTTTGCGGGTCTGCAATCCTGCTTCATGAAAAAGAGCCCTGATTGAATTCATGAACTAATTGTGTTCTTCAACCAAAACCTTGGACCTGTAGAATTGGGTGGCTTAGCACTGGGCAAGGATAAAAGACCTGCAGCCACACTGGCCCGTGTCGGGTAAGATGGGACACCCCTGGTGTGGATTTGAAAGGCTGTAATATGGACTTTCCTCTGAAGAGACCAGTGTAATGGCAGATCCCTGCATGCAGATTGCAACAAGTGTTTCCCTTTGGTGTCGTCATTGCCCATTGCCCATTGCAACCATGATCAGAAACACATACTGGTCTTTACTTAGAAGAAAACTGTACAATTTATATCTTCTTTGTGGAAAAAGTGTTACGGTTGTTGCAGATTTGGCAGTTGTTTTCTAGCTATTGTCCTTGGTGTCCATTTTGGGGCAGGGAATCCATCTTGGCTCTTCCTTCCCACAGTAGCATGGAAAGCATCCATTCACTCTGTCCACTTGTATACATTTACCAGGGCCCTGTTTCAGGAAGCAGGGTTACTGAGTTAGCTGGATAACTGCGCTGAGTAAGACCCAGAACAGCTCTTTTTTACTTCAGCCCGTGTTCCAGATTTGGGAGGATTCTGGGTTTTATGAGCGAGGTTATCCAGCTAACTCAGTAATCCTGCTTCCTGAAACAGGGCTCAGCTCCTTCTCAGGGGTTACTTTGTATTTCAAATCTTCACACCTAGTTTGTGTGCAATAATGACATCCCTATTCACAAAGAGTTATATTTGGACCGGTCTGGAGTAAAAAAAACAAAAAAACCCACAACCATATCAACTTCATTACAAATATAGCCATAAAATATCAGAGTTAATTTTTATACCGCAGATCAGCTGGTAGTCTGCTGTAAGAATGTGGGGATCACACAATATTAATCCCAGCCGGCCCGCTCTCATGCCGCACATTCTCCCTGGGTAAGGTCCATGACTGCTCATCTGTTAGCGCTAGCGCTGGGGCGGGGGTTTAAAATTAGCCCCGGGGCAGATGTACTCATGTCACGTATCATCGGGCAGCAGAAACAGAGATCTCCACCGTGCTCTTCCCGTTTATTCTTAGCCCCCTGTGAGCTCTGTATGGGCCGCAGCGGGCCCTGAGACGCAGCAGCGGGCCCTGAGACGCAGCAGCAGGCCCTGAGACGCAGCAGCAGGCCCTGAGACGCAGCAGCAGGCCCTGAGACGCAGCAGCAGGCCCTGAGACGCTGCAGTAGGCCCTGAGACGCAGCAGCGGGCCCTGAGACGCTGCAGTAGGCCCTGAGACGCAGCAGCGGGCCCTGAGACGCTGCAGTAGGCCCTGAGACGCAGCAGCGGAAACATTCCCCCCCCGCGACAGCCTGAGAGTGTAGGGGGGCGGATGGTGGGGGGGAGGGGGGGGCGTTGGAGCCGTGTCCGCCTCTCTTTCATTGGTGGAGCTGCTTGTGACCTCACGGAAGTTGGCAGTCCTGTGTGTGTGTGTGTGTGTGTGTGTGTGTGTGTGTGTGTGTGTGTGTGTGTGTGTGTGTGTGTGTGTGAGAGGGGTTCAGATCGTCTTCGCATCTGATTAGTGCAGCATACAAAAAAGAAAACGTTAACGGAGGAGTCGCGGTGGGACTTTCGGCCGGCGGTGAGACGTCTCCCGAGGGAATGGCCATTAGCAAGGCTTTGCGATGGGACTGTGTAGGCCCAGCCTCTGATGGTCAAGTCTCTCCATGGCAACAGACCAGCTGATTCATGGGAAGTGACAGGGATAATGAAGTGGCTGTGATGTCACCTTATTCTTGAGGTGATGGTGTAAAAAAATAAAACTAACTAACTAAACTAACATGACTGCCATCGACATGCTGGTGCTACGCTGCTCTCAGCTCTCTTTGAACAGACTTGACTGCTCTGCGATACAGCTGTGATTTCATCAGCTGCAATACCCCCGTGCTTTCAAGGTGTGAAAATGTGCTTAGAAGCTTCTTCACGTTCTAACATTCTAATGCTAATGTCACAATCACTTCTGAAAAATGACAGCAATGGAGTTCTAGAATGCTGATTTGGAATATTGAAAGGTATTCTAAACGGCACTTCAAAGGGTTAACGGGAGGATGAACTGATATTCCGGGACTCTTGCCTTTTTTCACGTGCACTCTGGATGTATGAAACACAATGGCTGTCCAGCCAACAGCTGCAACAATAAGGTACACTGGCCTCTCCTGTTCAATCAAGTGGGCGCTTTAGTACGTTTAGTGCAAACATCCAGGCCCGATGCCTACTTTTTACAGACCCCTATTACAAGAACTGCTCAATTCTCTAGGGCCAAGGCTGCCCAGACACTGGCCCCTGCAATAGGGCCACCGGCCCCCAGCAATTACAATTAGTCATAATGAAATGCGCAATGTTGTTGACCTTACAATGTGTGCCGGTCTCTGAGACTTTGAGACTCCACTTTACTCTGCAAAAGGGCTGAATGGAATACCCACCCCCCACATCTCTGTTCCCTCCCCTCTTCCACGATCACAATCTCACAGAAGGGGGGGGGGGGCAGTTGTCATTTTGCTTAGAGCTCCCCCCAATCGAGAGTAAGTGGCAGGAAGATGCCAGACTAAGGGAGGGCAGCGTATATGAGGAAGACCAGGCCCATCGCCCTGAGCTGCCTGTGGGTTATTCTTCTGCGTTAGGTAAACAGAAGAAGCCATGCCTGGCTTTATTGCTCTCTGATGGAACGACTAAAAGCAGGAACCGGGGGCCTGGAACATGTCCGACAGCAAGGCCTGCCCTTCTGTTCCTGACGGGAGATGCTTTCACGCCCGTTCCTCATTTTAAATTACACTGTGGGTCCACTGGCTGCTCCATCATCTGCGAAAACCTGCGAACACTCACCGCGGGATTAACCAATCACGGTCCTCCAGGGATCTCCGCCCTCCCTTCGCCTGGGAGTAAGGCGTGAAGACCGCCTGGCCAATCAGCAGCACTAATTTCTCAGTTAATTACCCAGGAGAAAAGAAAATCAGGGCAGGATTTGGATTAGATGATCCCTGATTTACATTCGCCTCCTGCAGCCCTATATTCCGTGAAAAACACAACACCTCTCTGTGAATGCACAACGGCTGATCTGGTCAGGGTTTCATTAGCGCTGGACAAACAATAGCGGCATCGCTGTGCCTGAAACTGAAGATGCATTCACACTGAATGACTCTGAATGACAACGCATCTTTGTTCCTTTTAAACGGATAAAAACACGCAAAGCAAATGAATCGACACCTGGCCGTAGCTGTATTGTCTGAAAGGAGCGTAAACGCGAGTCGGCTCATTTGTACAGAACGACCCGTCAAGCATCCTCAGCCGCTCGGAGATCCGTCTCCACTTCCTGTTGCGTAACCCCTCTCTCTGAGCAGGACCGGTGTCAGCGCGACAGAAAGCAGCGACTCAGCCCGACATTCTCCCCACAGAACGTCACCCAGTGCCCAACTGCTCACTCCGCTGCACCTGCTCGCAAATGCACAACGGCGAGCCTGCCTGGGCCTTCTGCGCATCTACCCGCGCGTATTGGGGAAGGCAGAAAATCACAAAAAGACGGCAGCAATTTTCTTTGTTCTTTGTTCTCTTAATGCACTGGTTCTCAACAGGGAAGCCGGGGTTCAAAAGGGGGCCTCAGGCTTTGAGAAATTACTGAAAGCTTCAGTCACAAAACATCAAGACTAGCTTTTTAGTATTTTCAGCAAATGACACAAAGCAATTAATAATATGTAAAATATAATAACCGTTTCACTTGGTTTACTGTCACACGCCTTTTGCTATGAGATTTTTATGGCAAATTGTTTAAAATCACTTTTATACCTTCATGGGGTTAAGTGGACTGCTTGACTGACAGCATTGGAGTGTGTACGAGTGTGTGCTCTTGGGGTGTGTGCTATTGGAGTGTGTGCAGACAGAGTCACGATGATGACAGGCAGAGAGGTTATGGTGTCTCCTGGGGGAGGGGCCCTGGAATATTTCCGCAGGCACGGGCGAGCCTGGGGGCCAAAAGGTTGAGGACCCTCCTGAGCTCACAGTTGGTCCTGAGAGGTGTCTCCCTGCACCAGCTGTCTGACACCCAGACTAGCTGAGCGCTGGCTTTTCAGCCCGTTACACTGCTCCAATCGGGCGAATCAGCACCCAGGGGCGGGGCTGTGAGTGACTGGCTGTGCACACTGACAACAAACGTCCGTCTTAACTGTTGTAGTCCTGTCATGAGACTTAAAATCTTTGTTTCTTCGTTTTTCTCTCAAGTACAAAATATTAGCTCGTTTTAGGTTACCGTTTGCTTGACAAGTGGGATCTTACAAGTGGGATTCCTTACACCACTGGCTGATATTGAAATGAGCCAAATGGGCAATATCTGTTGTCTTATTCAGCAAAAAAGTAATGGAAATAAGATGAAGTCCAGATAAAAGACGAATGTATTTGCTGACGCAGACCTCTCACACAGTACATCTCAGGCAGGTGCTGCAGGGTTACTGGGTGGGTGAACTGAACAAGCAACGTAAAACGTCCCACTAAACCGGTCCCTGTAGCAAAAGGCCTTACAGCTGCTCCCTTCTTTAACGTTTGACTAGCGCCCTGCAGAAGGCAGAGCTTAATGACAGTCTGAAGTAAAGCGGAGATACTGGCTCCGGAAACAAGGGGAGCGGCTGCGTTGTTGTGTTGTTAAATCCGCTCTCTAATCGCTGTCACTCGTGACCCACTCTTTATCGCAATCTAATCTGCAGTCAATCTAAACTTCAATGGCAGAAACCATTACGCCAACCACTGACCACACACGCGGTTCTCTGCCCTTTCTGCACGACTATAGCATTACATTACATTTACATTACACGTCATTTGGCCGAAGCTTTTATCCAAAGCAACGTACAGTCGATTAGACAAAGCAGGGGGGACAATCCTCCCCAGGAGCAGTGCTGGGTTAAGGGCCCAACGGCTGTGCGGATCTTATTGTGGCTACACCTTATTATGGGATTAGAACCACCGACCTCGCGGGTCCCAGTCATGCACCTTACAGGCCGCCCATAGTGAGCCACACATCGCCTGTCTAGCAGGTGCTCGGTCAAATGTCCTCAGATACCCTGCACTTTGTAAATGGTAAATGGCAGGCATTTATATAGCGCCTTTATCCAAAGCGCTGTACAATTGATGCTTCTCCATTCACCCATTCATACATGCACTCACACACCAACAGCGATCGGCTGCCATGCAAGGCCCCGACCAGCTCGTCAGGAGCGTTTGGGGGTTAGGTGTCACACGTCCACAGATACCCTGCACTTTGTGTTCCAGGGCGATGTGGCTCTGCCTGGGTCACACGTCCACAGATACCCTGCACTTTGTGTTCCAGGGCGATGTGGCTCTGCCAGGCAAGACACCGCTCCTCCCGGGGGGGGGTAACGCTGCTCTGGAGACATGAACAGCAGGCAGGCGGGTAGAGACTAGTGCGCTTGGCATGAGGGGTAAGAAACCAACGCTCCCACTGCCATTGGACCGTGACGCCCGGCACACCGCATCCATTCACAGTCCTCTGTGGGCAGAACGGCCGGTTAGAAAGAACGGGAGAGGGCCGAACGGAGCCGAGAGGATTTGGCGCGGCCGACGGAAAACAAACACCGGTGCCGCGGTCGCCGCGGGACATCGCCCGGGCCGGCGGTCTGACCGCCTTCCGCGGGAGTGGCGGGAAACGCAGTTCGCTACGGCCGTGCAGGCACGTCCACGCACCGTTACCGGCGAGCGTTGGCTAACGTTAGCAACAAACGAGCTAGCTGGCTTCGTTGGGCCGAAGCCGCATCCACTTGTATGCTGGCGGCGAACCAAACGGAACGTTAATTTAAAATCGGTGAGCAGTAAATGTTTGCTGCGAGCGTTCGCTGTCTGGAGCGTACGCCCGGTCGACGCTCACCGTGGGAACAGACCGTGGAGCAGAATAGGTGTAAGACCGCTGTGATGTCACCTGATTCCTGCGGTGATGGTGGGGCATGTGGGTAACAAATAAAATAACATATGTACTGTATATAATATTAATAAAATTCATAATAATATTCATAAACATAACACTGCCCACATCTCCAATGCTGATTGATGGACACTTCCTGTAGTCATTACATTACATGTCATGTCATGTGGCTGACGCTTTTTTCCAAAGTGACTTGCAGTTGCTTAGACTAAGCCCAACGGCTGCGCGGATCTTATTGTGGTTAGTGTGGCTACACCGGGGATTGAACCGACCTTGCGGGTCCCAGTCATGTACCTTAGCCACTACGCTACAGGCCGCCCCCCACATAATTAACCGCACACAGTCACCTTTGGATTAATTCTAGTGGTGGTTATCAGCATGCTTCTCTCTCTGGTATATATTTTATATTAACCGCAGATCATTACCCTGACAGAAGGCATAAGTCTGTGGCTGGGGGCGGAACATAAGCAGTATGACTCAGCTGGTCTTTTCATTAGCACAGTATCGGGTACTGATCGAACCCAGTGATGTCACCATCCAAGCATCCAATCAGAACCAGCTTCCTTAAACTGAGTTTTATTTTCTTTTATTCAGTTTGCCCTTTACATTATATAATTAACCTCCCATATCCCCCCCATATACAGTCTATGTTGGCTCTTAACCTTCGTATGGGAAAAGATCGATAATATGGTACCGTGGCTCAATTACTGGGAAATCGGATTTAGCACAAGAAATATCTGATTAATAACCTCAAGTCGAACGAGCCTGTTTAGCGTCCAGATCTGGCATGCAGTAAGTACATTCAGTTCAGCAGTGGGTCTGCTCAGTGAATACAGATCAACAGCAGTGATGTCTCCGATGCCCAGCTCAATGATTCGTAGAGAGCTCATCTTAAAGGGATGGTTAAGATTTTTAGACTCCGGTCCGCTGAGCAACTCACCGCAGATGATGTGATAGATCGGGGTGCATTTGGGAAGCAAACAGCGGAATGATCTTTGGAAGAGGTGCAGGCTGTGATGTATGGTCAGACACCTGTGTTCGCGGCAGTCCTTATACAGGTGTAATGTTATACGCGTACCGTATATAAACAGTGCATATGCTACGCAGTCTATAGGTAGGGTTGCCCAACTAGCAAAAAATGTTGTCCAATAAAATGCTCTAAAATGTAACCCAAGTGTTAGACTTTTATACTTACGGCTATCGTGTGCAAATTTCCCATTTATTTCATGAGAAAAAGACCGGAAAATGTCACAAATCTGTTACACAGTTACAGAACTTTGAAATCCATCTCACTGCCAGACCTGGCCTGGATCATATGTCTGACCCCCCCTCTCTGTACGCTGGAGATGAGCGTCATTCTCAGGCTCATTATCACGCTGTGTTACAGCACTGGGGCCGTGCTGCTGACTGGAAAAGGAGTGATCCAACACTGCGCAAGCGTGCCAACTTTCCCTTTTGACCCCTGTCATCGAGAGTCCTTGGCACAGGCAGTTTTCCTTTTAACCCCTGTCATCGGACTCCTGGGAACAGGCAGGGTTTTCCCTTTTAAACCCCCTCACTGCAGCCCTGGGAACAGGCAGGGTTTTCCCTAAAAATCCCATCACTGCAGCCCTGAGAACAAGCAGGGTTTCCCTTTTTAAATCCCATCACTGCAGTCCTGAGAACAGGCAGGGTTTCCCTTTTAAACCCCCTCACTGCAGCCCTGGGAACAGGCAGGGTTTCCCTTCAAACCCCCTCACTGCAGCCCTGAGAACAAGCAGGGTTTCCCTTTTAAACCCCCTCACTGCAGTCCTGAGAACAAGCAGGGTTTCTCTTTTTAAACCCCCTCACTGCAGCCCTGAGAACAAGCAGGGTTTCCCTTTTAAACCCCCTCACTGCAGCCCTGGGAACAGGCAGGGTTTCCCTTTTAAACCCCCTCACTGCAGTCCTGAGAACAGGCAGGGTTTTCCCTTCAAACCCCCTCACTGCAGCCTTTAGAGCACATTTCTTTAAACACTGCATGCTGTGTACATCCTGGCTTTCTCGCGCTCACAACTACTGTCTGTTCCGGCTCCACGGCGGTGGAACAGCAGAATCTCTTGCCACCTCTTCAAGCTGCACCTCTCCCTGTCCCTCCCTACCTCCCTGTAAACCTTCATTGTTGTCTTTACCTGTGATATTTACTTGTGTATTAGGATGTTTTGTTTGGCTAGGTAAACGGTGTTTGGCTAGGTAAGCGGTTTGTTCATACATTTGCATGTAACGGTATTACGGGAAAGATAAAAAAGTAAAATAAAAAATACGATGATCAAATAGGCCCTGGTCCTTATCTTTGTTGTGCAGGTAGCAGTTGAAATTGTACTTCCCTCTAGGGTCTTTCAGCGCACTTATCCCTGGTTATGGGTATGCACTTTGCACTTTGTTGCACGTCGCTCTGGATAAGAGCATCTGCCAAATGCCATTCATGTAATCATAATAATAACAATAATAACAACAGGAGAAGTTTTGTCACATGACCTCTTTTTAGCCTTGAGTGGGGTAGCTTTCTTCAGTGTGCTAATCAGGTTGTTATTGAAGGCGATAACCACCTCAACTATTGAGCAGCTCACACCACAAGGATCAAAGGAACTTACAATCTCAGAGAAGTCTCTTTCTGCCACAGCTTTCAGGAGTATGAGACTCTAACACTTTCTCACTAGTTCCAATGCCAATGAGTGGCCTTGGTGACCTTTACGTCCCTCCATATGGACTTTCTAGTTTACCTGCTAGTTTAATGCATGAAATCTATAGGCCAGCTGAGGATGGGCATGCCCCTATAGTCTGGTTCCTCCCGAGATTCCTGCCCATCACCACTGTTTGAGGGCTTTTCTCCCCATAAGGGAGTAGTTTACCTCATATGCTATTTGGGGGCTTATGGCTGATATGTTTAAGTCCCTTCTGTGTTCCTCTGTAAAGTGTCTTTGGGACAGTCTCCCGTGAAAAGCGTTATACAAATAAAATTGGATTGAATGTTGAGTAAGTTCAAGGCTTTCAAGTCGATTCATGAATTCCACACCCTTAAGAGTCCGCATTGTTGCTGATATGGATGCTCAAATCTTTTAAATTATTTTTCAATTTAAAATTTTTTAAATTATTCTGTCATATTTGGTGATAAAGAGAGTGGCCAGCTGGGAGAAACAGAGACAGATGCCTCAGGTGGCCGGTGTATTGTTATAATAAGTACTGCGGGTTTGGTTATAGAACAGAGAAAGGGGCAGGACTTACATATACCCAGAGATGGAACCCGGAGTTCCATCAGATCAACAGGGTAGTGTACTGGATCTGTTTCTGATTAGCCTGATTACGCTTTGTGAACGATGTATGGTTTGGTCAGTAAAAAAGGCTGATCTACCTGTGTGGTGAGTTACTGAATGTACAATTCCCATTGTGTGTGTGTGTGTGTGTGTGTGTGTGTGTGTGTGGGTGTGTGTTTTTGTTTTACAATTATAGCCATTCCAAATATTCTTAATGACCCTGCTGAAACAAACAGCTCAAGCTAGGTTTTGAAACAGCTGGTAGCTGGTATTTCAAGCTGGTCATAGCTGGATTTTACACCAGGGGAGACCATGGTTTGGAAGCTGAACTGTTGTTTTGCTGACCCAAAATCTGCACCACTGCCTTGAAGTGGTTTAGCTGAGTGAAATGATTGGTCTGTTGTTCTGCTAACAGCAGAATTGAATTTCAATACGAACAGATTTAGAGCAGGACGACACCATTAAATCACATCCCTGCCTGCTCTGGACAAGATGGCCAAACAACCAATCCCGTTGTGTCTACAGAAGCTTTATATATATTGATTAGACAAAGCAAACTAAGCAAAGCGACTTACAGTTGATTAGACTAAGCAGGAGCCAATCCCCCCTGGGGCAATGTGGAGTTAAACTGAAGGGCCCAACAGCTGGGGATTGAACCTCCAACCATGCGATCAAGCACCTTACCCAGTACTGCTGATGTTTTCAATGTAAAAGATTTAGGCTACATATTCTATTTTTTAATTTTAATTTTTATGTTTTCATCATGAAAAAGCAATGACAATCTAAAGTTGGAGATTCCAATGATTCCAAAACAGCTGTTTGTTTTCTGAATCTGATTGGCCGGGCTTCCTGAGGGGCAGGGTCAGGACCACACAGTTGTTTGCAGCATGTAGGTTTGAGTTAAAATGGAAGTGGTTTCATTCAAAAAAAATATTCAGTCAGAGTGAACTGGTTTAATTGTCATTTTGAATCGTTTTTACATTGATTGTGAATTCAATGCACAAGCAAAGCCCTCTTGGAAACCAAGTACACATGAATGGCATCAAATCTTTAATTTGACTGGGTGAGGCACGTGCTCTTTAATTTAATGTTTAAGTTTTTATCGGATTGGCAGAACCACATGCTCGTTAATTAATGTCATTAAATCTCTCACTGAACGGGTCGAGCAGCTGAGAGCCACTTCAGGGGATGAGGGCAGATTCACACTGCTGTATCCTGGCTGTGGCTGCAGAAGCCTGGCAGTATCTGGGCAGTGACTGGGCTGTGCAGTGCATGGTGACTGGGTTGTGACTGGGCTATGCAGTGGGCTGTGCACTAGGCAGTGTCTGGGCTGTGACTGGGCAGTGCAGTGAGCTATGCAGTGAGCTATGCCGTGGGCTGTGACTGGAATGTGACTGGACTGTGACTGGACTGTGACTGGGCAGTGCAGTGGCCAGTGCGGTGGGCCGTGACTGGACTGTGACTGGACTGTGACTGGACTGTGACTGGGCAGTGCAGTGGCCAGTGCGGTGGGCCGTGACTGGACTGTGACTGGACTGTGAGTGGGCTGCAGCGGGCTGTTTGCTGTTTGCCGTTTGCTCTGCTGATGGAAATCGACAGGGCTCCAGGCTTTCTGGGTCAGGGTAATGGCAGTCTTCCCCGTGGGATCCTACTCAGGGCCTGGCGGGTCTGGTGACTTTAGAGGAAGTTACTGGTGAGAGCAGGACAGAGGCTGGGCGTGTCCCCCTGCATTTCTCTGTCCGCATATCCGACTGTGTCATCAGTCAAATGAGTGATTGTCCTTTAAAAAGAGCAGCCTTCTCTTGTGCATCTGTTCACTTGATTCAGACCGGTCTTGGCACGATGGCACAGTTAAATGTAGCACCAACAATCACCCGGTCACTTAGACTCTCCATTCTGATGCTTGGTCTGAACAACAGCTGAACCTCTTGCCCATGTCTGTATGCTTTTTATGCACCGAGTTGCTGCCGCATGATTGGCTGATGAGATCAAGACATTAACGTACCTAATAAAGTGGCCAGTGAGTATTTAAACAGCTTGCTACCTAATATTTATGCCTCTTTAACAGGCCTATCAGTGTGCTTCTGGAACACAAGGTTTTGTTTTGCAGATGTCAGTTATGGTTCTGTGGCCAGTTGTCAGGGAAGGCTGTCATCCTGAATTCAAAGATAAATGTCTCTAATTACTGTGAAATAATGAAACTGCTGTTTCAGAATATAGACCGCGGTGTAGCACATCAACAGGGGCGCAGATTAAACAGGTGAGAAATTCCCGTGTGGTTTCACAAGCACAAACAGGCCTTACACCGAGAAAAAACGTCAAACCTTATTGAAGCTTGGAATAAAAACTCATGCACAATGGTCTGAGCAGAGAAGGCTTGGAAAATCACGGAGCTAACACAAAGTACCTGAACCGTCTGAAAATCGCAAACATGATGTAATACTGACCAACGTTAATTTGCTTTGACCAAAACGACTCGAGAACTCATTGAATCTGGTGATATCATGCCCGCCTGCCAACTGCTTTCTGAAGTCCATTCTCCATTAATCTGGCCGCAGTTCATCCGTACAGAACTGCCAATCAGTGCTCCGCCAGCCATTCACCCTTTCAGTCCCAAGAGTGGCATACGGCACTCAAGCGTAACTACCGCAAAATCCCAAGAGTGCCATACAGCACTCTCCACCTTATACCTTTTCAACCAATCAAAACGACTGCTATTGGAATGCCGCTATTGTTTTGATCCCATATTAAAACCCTCCTAAATTCTCTCAACGTTCTCAGCTTTCTCAACCAAAGCCAAAATCCCTCGGGATTTGGGTGGAGCCACTTCATACTGGGCTTGGCACTGAAAGGGTTAAACAGACGGCATCAGGAAGTGGATAAATGATCTCTCCCTCTCCACTTCACTTCCAGATGCTGTCTGTTTATCACTCTCTCTCTCTCTGTGTCTGTCTCTCTCTCTCTCTGTTTCTCTCTCCCTCTCTCTCTCTTCCTCTCCCTCTTTCTCCCTCTCCCTCTCCCTCCCTCTGTCTCTCTCAGCCTCAGGGGATCAGGGCAGAATGAGAATGGAAGACCTTGCAGACTTCCTGTTGGCCGAGATATTGACGCAGTGAGCAGTGAGCAGTTCTAGGTGCACACTTAAGTGTGATGTCACTGGGCGCTTTTGCAGTTGCTGTGAGCTCCGAACTGGAAAAAGCTATAAAATATGAGTTTTGTTAGAAACTTTGTTCAAAAACTTGTCACTGTCATTTTTCTAAACTTTTTGATATAATGTCAGACACATTGAATTAAACACACACACGCACACACACACACCTCAAAATCTGCTTGCAAGAGCGGAATCATCTGACAGATGTTATTGTGGTTGCACTGAACTGGGAAATTAATCTGGCTCACATAAGTTGCTTTTCTGATTGTCAGCATTTGTTTGTTTGTGTGTGAGAGGGAGAGAGAGGGAGAGGGAGGGAGAGAGAGAGAGAGAGAGAGGGAGAGGGAGGGAGAGGGAGAGGGAGAGGGAGGGAGAGAGAGTTGGGAAGAGGGGGGAGAAAGAGAGTGCAGGGCATCACTTCACTGAAGCGTAACAGAAAATAAGGGAAGTATGAACATAACTGCCACTGTCAGCCGTACGCACACACGCACTCACATACGCACACACACACTCACATACGCACACACGCACACACACACACTCACATACGCACACACACACGCACGCATGCACACACACACACATAAAGTAGCAAGATGGTAACAATCTTTGTGCCTTGTACTACAGTGTTTCACCGATATTGAATAATGAAGCTACAAGTCCTGTTTTCTACTGTTTTTTAACACCCACAGCCAGGCTCTGCTGCTCTCCTCTGCCTGCAGCTCGGTTCCCACAGACCCGTCTGTTCAAGAGGAAGTGCAGAGCAGGCAGCAGGTGCTGTTGGTTTAAGGAGGGATGGCCATCTCGTTTGCTTACATTAACCGGGAGAACAAACCAATGATTCACCTTTACAGTCCTGATGAGCCAAGAGGCCTCAGACCTGTAAATGTCTTTACGATGTGACAAAACTTAGTAAGCTTACAAATAAAGTGCTTTACCACAATAACTATGCCCTGTTAATGTTCCCATAATGCAGTGTTGTATCCCTTCTGATCAGCGGATGCATGAGTGTTTACATTGTTGTGACTCTATTCAGGCTCTGAAAAAAACGCACTTTTTGAAATGGTCTGAATCAGAAATTTGTCTCACCGGACTGGTGAAAGTTATCACCCCTGGCAACAGTATCAACCAGCCCAGTGTGGAGGGGTCTTCACAGTACACTCAGGTCCTAGGACATTTTAACCCTCTGAAGTCTGTGTTCTGGAACTCTACTGCTTTGAATTCCAAGTTTGTGTTCTAGAACTCCGCTGCAAGTAGTGATTGTCACATCAGCATTAGAACGTTCAGTTAAGAACATTCTGATCATGTATCTGTGACCTCACACCTTAAACTGTGAATGACCCTGATAAGAAATTACACTCTCTGCATCTGCCAGGAATGCTGCAGCAACTGAAGACAGAGCTCCATGAAACGCATAACACACACACACACACACACAAACACACACACACAGATCACACATGCACACACACAGAGCACTTCATTCTGGAAGGAAACGTAAAGGCAAGGCTTCTGATGATGGACAGCCTGTGGTCCATTGTGCAACAGCAGAACAGACCTGTTGTTATTGGCAACTGGAACATGCAGCAGGTTATTGCTGGGGGGCAATAGACACATGTTGGAATCAGACAGAGCTGTAAAACAGCTAGACTGCAATAAACGCTTTAAGCAAAGCTCCAGGTCCAGCAATACAGGCTTTTGTTTATGTGTGCCTTCAGAAAACAATTTGTGATTAGCGGTGATTAGACAGCAGAGATTTTTTATAGGATATGTGAAGCTATTGTTCCTGAAAAGAATTTTACAACCCCTTATGAAAATGGAGTATACTGAACATATTATATATCAAAAAAAATATGTCAAGGTATTGAAGCCTTGGCTAAAAACGTGCAAACTCAGAAGCTACAAAAGTACTCATTGCGTTTTATATCCGAACAAATCCAGAAAACGCAGCTGTGTTTGGGGGGCAGTCTTTCTCGAGCAGGAGCAGAAGGGCAGCCATCTTTGGAGGAATTGGAAACGAGAGGGTTTGGGTTTCAGCTGACTCCGAATGATTGTGTGTTTTTTGTTTTTTTTTTCTTCTGCAAGTGTCTAAACCAGGGATCGCCGTCTCGTAACTTCTGGACGACATCAATCGCTGGATACGGCTGTTTATGACTTTCATAAAGTTTATTATACATCTGATATTGCGCGTACACTTTGGACCTGAGAGTCTGTTCAGAAGGTATCTGTTAAGGTCCCGACAGAACCTTTTTTCAATGTCTGTTATATGAGGGCCAGATTTGGGGGGAGTACTGTCCAAACATTTCCACGCATATATAATGTATAAAAGACATCCAGCTATTCTCTGTAGCTGCAGACCCAGGCAGTGTGACCCTTTATAATGCACACTGACAATGCCTTCCTCTGTGTCTCCTGGGGATCTATGGGTTAAAACATGGCCGGCCAAATTTGCCCCTCAGACTGCCAGTAGAATTCTTTTTTCAAAGCGGTTCGTTAGTTTGCTAAAGCTGATTGCATTTGTCTTTATATTTGATAAGCAATTGATAAGATATATGGAATATATATCAAAATATCTTGAAGCACTGAATGAAGCTTCATCCCAAATGTGCTCGGGCGCTTGCCGAAAGTGAAGGCTGTCCGGCCTAAATCCCTGTTCCTCAATTCACGCCCGTTACCTGGGAGAGGCAGCTGTGAGCTCAGTCTGGCCAATCGGGAGCACTAATTGTTCAGTTAATGACCCGGGAGAAATGGGTAAAGAAGGGATTTGACTGTCCCTGGCCTGGGTGCTGCAGGTTTCAGTCTCACGTGTGGCGGCTGGGTGATGGCGTAGCTTCAGATGTCACCAGAGAAGCAGCAACACGTCTTCCGTAAAGGGCAAAACAGCATTATACAAAGTATAAAGTATCATATTGGAAATGTCACTCTACCGGAAATCTGATTTGACTGCTTTGTAAGTACTGCTTGGATTGAATCAACATTTGCCCTTGACGTTGACTTCCAAATGAGCAATCTCTTTATTCGAGAAATGCTCTTCAAAACAAAAACTTGTTTATTTTGGCCATTACGGAGCTCTCCAATCTGTGGTTTGCAGAAAAAATAAGCGTTTGTCAAGGACATATGTTGAATAAGTCCAGACCTACACATTTTCAAACACCCACTCATGCTGGCATTACAACTACAATATTTGTCATAATTAATTTCCTGATTTATTAATTGCATTTTTACTCTCAGCAGTTCAGCTGTCCGGCAATGCATGGGCTGCTACAAAAAGCACAGATACTTTACACTCCCCTGAGATCTAAACACAAGCGAGGCAAGAAAAAGCCTAAATAAAAAATGCCACTGCTTAAATTCTACATAATAGGACTGCGAGAGTCCCGTATGCATTACAATGAGATCTCGCCTAAAGCAAAACAGTGTTTTGTTCGTGTTTTGTTAAGGTCTATTCATGTGTACCTGCGAATTGCAACAGGTGTACAAAGCCAAAAAGCTGCCCGAATGCTTGCGCATCCTCAGTGACCCTCCCACTTCCTTATCTAAAAACCCACTGCTCCGTTTTGAGAGTAATCGAGCCTTTTCATATCTGCTCAGTGATAAGAGCAAATAAAGACTTCTGTGTTCCATCACATTGATAAATGAAAAATGATTCGCACCCGTCAAAGGAAAAAAATAAACGATAAATAACGGCTGAAAATGTAACGGGTCAGACTTTTAAAAACGTGTAGGCTCGCGCTCGGCGACAACAATGCGAGCGCTAGGACCGCTGCAGGCCGAGAGTCCGTTGATAACGGGGCAGCATGCAGTTCCCTCATGATCAGCTGGCTGCTGTAACTTTCCAGCACCGTAATCCGTAAACTCACTTTGCTTCTTTTTTTTTTTTTTGATATGGCTCATGGAATTATATGACGTGCCATTGTGGCAGAACTCCGGGGGGGACATAATGACTGAACCTTCTTCAAACCTGCAACACAAGAACGAAAACAGCAGTTGCAAAACAGTAATTACTGATGTTGCTTCGCCGTTGACGGAAGCTGCCGTGTTAGCACAAGGGATTCACATTTTAATCTGCGTTTATTCCGTTTTTTTCCACAGTATTTACCTTGGTACTCAGTGTGCACTGGTCTCATGTTCAGTCCTTCACGCCGCCTCAAGCCATTGGCGTGGGTTTCATTTCAGCTTTGGGGGGAGACGCACTGCTCGCGTATTCAAATGTCAAGTCTCACAAGCATAATGAGCTTGGGACCGATTCATATGAAAGTATTAGGGGTGAATACGTCTCTCCAAAACCGACACGTAGGCTATGACTTTAGCCGCCCGGAGCGACAATATCGTCCGGTACACGTGAACCAGCGTTGGCTGTGATCTCCGCGTCATATGCCAAGCCTTTGCGGCCGTGTCCTTCAATTTCATTAGCCGTGATTAGAGCGCTGAGCAGTGGAGGTCCGGCTCGCACAGAGGGGAAACCGTCTCCGGCGTCATAAACCACTGTCGCCAGGGCAGCCTGGACGGGCTAGTGATTGATCGGACTAATTAAACAGGGTATTATGGGTAAAAAGGAAAAAGAAAAGGTTACAAGTGGATTAGCTCGGTCCCACTCTACAGGTGGTAAAAAATAAACAATTAGGCTAATAAATGGAAAAGGCTGACGGAAAAAAGATTTCAGTTTGCGGTAGCCTACTGAAGAATTTATCAAATTAAGGCCAATAACGTTTCCCCCCCCCTTCACACCCCCTTCAGGGACGTGCCGGTATAGAGTCTTGTAATATCAACCTGCTGTAATACGACAATGACACATGACCGTTCAGAGCTGAGGGATCCTTGTCATCGCCATCCATCACCGGACCACGGGGTCCATTTTAAAACGACGCCTTCCCGACCTCGCCACTCCCCCCTCCAGCCCCGACTCGCTGCTGCCCGGCTGGTGTTCGAGGGGGCTCCGGTTACGTATCTGGCGCTAAGCCTGCGGCTATAACTGAGCGTAGCCTGCCTTCCGCTCGCTGTCAACCAAAGAGAACGAGGCCGAGGAAAAGCCGTTAGGCATCGCGCATCCTCATCCTCCTGTTCGACAGCTGTCACCTGAATCCTTCCGGTCAGAACTACCTGAAGCCGAGCTACACAATGTGTCACGCGCACGACCTCTCTTTGGTCCGCCGCTTGAGAAAAGTCAATTCAGTCGTAACGCTGACCCTTTCTCTCAACCTAAAGCCTATTTCACCGACGTTAAATAAAAAAATATATATTCATGACATGCTCC
Source organism: Conger conger (assembly GCF_963514075.1). Classification (NCBI taxonomy): domain Eukaryota; kingdom Metazoa; phylum Chordata; class Actinopteri; order Anguilliformes; family Congridae; genus Conger; species Conger conger. Next base: position 8,018,137 of record NC_083775.1, on the reverse strand, counting down.
CACACCTCTCAATTTCGGTGGGAGAGGACGGGAGGTACTGCTGTTAACCACGGTTGTGTACATGTTGGAGTGAGGTGCAGGGATGGCTGGATTTTGGTGAATGCGGAGAGATTACAGGAGTTAAGAACTTGTAGACAGCTTGGGCCCCCTTCTGCTTCTCCGCAAGGCACTGGCATGTCAGCCCCACAACAGCCCACACAAGACTGTTAGGGCCTTCCAGCACTCTCAGGACAGACGTGTTAAAAACAACACAATCTCATAACTTGTTATTTTTAACACACCTCCATGTGTAGTTAAGTACAACACGGCCTGTAGTTTAGTGGTCAGGGCGGCCCGTAGCGTAGTGGCTAAGGTACATGACTGGGACCCGCAAGGTCGGTGGTTCGACCCCCGGTGCAACCACAACAAGATCCACTCAGCCGTTGGGCCCTTAACCCTGCATTGCCCCAGGGGAGGATTGTCTCCTGCTTAGTCTAATCAACTGTACATCCCTCTGGATAAGAGCGTCTGCAAAATGCCATTAATGTAATGTAATGTAATGTAATGTCATGTAAATGTGACACATTTTGTGTAAAAAGTTTCCCTTTGTAACTCGTAAATCGTATGTTCATATCGCACAAAGGTAGTACCTTTGCCGTAAAATGTGTTGAAAGTAAAGCAAAAAGTAGTAACACAAAACACAGTATGAAAGTGTGCCATCTCTCAGACTGATAAGAAGGTCTTTCCTGAGCTGGTGTGTCCATTATCAGCTAAGAAGTTAAACACAATCTGCACTATTTGATTCAATTTGCTTGACTAAAATAAATGTGTTTTTTTTCTTTCTTTTTTTTGTCCCCAATCCTTGATACAGGCCCCACTGTCCTTGTCACAGGGAATAGCTGTTAAATGCCAGTTGTCATGACAACCTGGATTATCAACAATCAGGAGAAGTCATATTGACACTGGCTCCTGCAGCTCAGTGCCTGTAGAGTAAAAACACAGGTATGAAATGAAAGTGTTTGGGAATAAAAACACGGGTTTGAAATGAAAGTGTTTTGGTGGGGGGAGGGGGGGGTGCATTGATCAGTGAACAGGCCTCCTGATCAATGCATTAGCACTGAAAACCCAGATGTGTCCTCTTTGCCACTTCCCACTTAATTACAGTGAGTGGTCACTTAAATTACACCCTGCACTGACGAGTCTTTCTCGAACACAGGCAGTCAGGGGGCAGAGGCGGGGTGGGGGGGACTTAGATGCAGTTGGGAGGGGGGTCAAATAATCTGTACCCACAAACTTTGGGTCCTGAAAAATGATCAGCACAGGGTGAGGGTTAATTCCAAGAACTGCGCTAAGGTTTAATAAACGTGACCGTTTGCCAGTATGTTTGTTTGTGGTCTTACAACGTCAGGTGCTGGAACTTAACCATCTCCTCATAAATCATGCTGATGTCAACACAAAGCTCTGGCACAGTTTTAGAGACTGGTTCAAATCTAGCTATCAATTTCACACCGGTTTAAGAGAGGGGGTGAAAGAGGATGCTTTAATACTCCGCGCGAATGTTTTTTTAAATCCATGCTGTGTTTACAGCGTCAGTGCGACCGTTGCCCCATCATATGAGCAGCGTGGGGGAGATATGACATTTTAATGTTGCTTTTTCTTACCTGTAGTTCGCACCAGGCCACTTCCACCGTCGTCTCCGTGTCCAGGCCTTTGTATACTGTCTTGAACGACCCTCTCCCGATTTCAATGTTGAATTTGAGGAACCTGCCGTCATGTGACGTCGCCACGGCTTTGGTCTCGATTTCATCCTTCTCTTCTTGGTCCCATTTGCTGTCGAATGGGGTGCGCGATAAAGTCACCTTTTTTTGAGTGATTTCGTCCGAACTGTCGGAGCTGTCCGGCGTGCTTTCGCTTCGCTCCCTCGTTTGCCAATCGTTAATGGAAGGAATAGGGTCTGGAGTGTGGGAACCGAGGGAGGCGTTGCTTTTAGGATCGGGACTAGAGGCAAGAGGTGCAGGTGGCGTCGTGTCAATCTTCTTCTCGTCCGCACTGGACTCGGATGAAATGTTATCAGCGGACCAGGAAAGTGTCTTAGAAAGAGGCCCGTCGTAAACTTGCGAGTCGAGATCCATGCTATTTAATTTGTTTAATCTGTAAGAGTTTCGTCTCGAGTTTGCCGAGTGTCTCCGTCGCCGCGGGGGCAATCTGGTGGACAGGCGAGAATCGTCGTCCAAACCTACAGGTAGTTTGGGGAAGCTATGTCCCGCAAGATCTACTTCAGTTTGAGACATTGTAAAGACGCAATACCGAACCTTATATAAGTCAGAAACGGTCTACTACTATTTGGTATTGGGCTACTTAATTCTGTGTTGATTTAAAGGGCTAGAGTGATATTGGTCACGCACATGAACATTGTTACAAGTAGCCTAGGCTAATAAAAGAAATGACACCCTATAATACAAGGAGAAATTAGCTTGTTTTGTAAAATTACACAAATATCTATTACGTTGTAAAAAGTATTCCAATTCGCAATTAAAAAAAACTATAAATAACGATATGCCTTTTTGCCTATATTTTATGTTTCTTACTGGAAAAATACGAATAGGTAACGCAGTCGATATTACTGTTAATATAAAACAGTGTTGTTTTTAAAGGCACTAACACAGTGATTTAACAGAACGAAGTTTCAAAATAGATTTAGATAAATAAACAATTTTCGCGATCTCCGCGCTCACGGAACGAATATCTGAAAGTCGCACTTTACATTTAAAATTAAAGTTATTATAAACATCCGCAAATATAATCCAATCCGGAAATCTTGAAAAAATAAAAATAAAATAGCGTTCAATCCATGTATTCCCAAACCGTGCTCTCTCCGCGCTTCACGCCCGTCGGCAGTCACCTCTCCAAGCGTTTTGACTCACTGCCTTCGGTGTCAACACTGTGCGGACGGCGAGCCGTGCACCGTGTGCGCGCCCGCGCGGCTCCTCCTCCTCCTGGAACACCTTTCCCGATTGTGCGCGGGTCTTGAGAAATAGAGTAACATAAACCGCACCGAGAGGTGACCCATCATTCAGTTCTCAGTGTTACTGTCCCAGAATAGCATCGTGCTAGCGAGGTTGACTGCAGTTCAGTTAGCACACATAACGAATGCTTGCTTATGCATAACCCCACAATTTTTTGTCCATCGTAGTTTACGGGTTACACTTCGCGATACATTTTAATGCGAGATCACCATTTGAAAGAAGGACGCTTAAACACGTGTCTGGACTGGCAATAAAACGACGCATTCCACTGGTAGCATGCAAAAGGTCAAATGCGCACACCTGCCTTCTTCAGCCTGTGTCTTAATATAGGACTAGCATATGGCAATTCCGGCTGTAGATAAGCCCGTCTTTCTACTAGAAAAGATTACAGGCTTTTTTTGTGGTTAGTTTCAGAGACTAGATGTTCTGCATGAAGCGATTTATCCTGAATGTAGCGGAAGATAAAGACTGAGTTTCCCTACGTTTCATTCTTGTGGTGGGTTATCTTGGGGGAAATATGTGCAAAATCAGAAAATATGCTTTTTGAGATGGAGCTTTTTGTTTTTTAGTTGAATTGTTTTTTCGTTCAGTTCTCCCACCCTCTAAATCATCAAACACGAGGTATAACTCAGCCAGAAAACAACTCTAAATCATCAAACACAAGGTATAACTCAGCCAGAAAACAACTCTAAATCATCAAACACAAGGTATAACTAAGCCAGAAATAGCCTTCTTCTCAGGAAACTGAAGAAAACATACAAAGATTAGTCTGGTCTCTTTCAGCACTGGGATTGGTTACATTTTAATTCAGTCAGTTGTAAAAAAATTATTTCTCTTCAGTTAATCCACTGAAAAATCCTCAGTCAAGGCCATGGGCATTTCTTAGAAGTAAATATCAATTCATTTTTTTATTGACTGAATTGAACTTTGTTGAACTCGCACTGCTTCGAGAAAGCTAACGTTGTGTCTGAAGAGTACGTTCTGTGCGGACACGGATTGTTGTGGTTTTCTCCACACAGACTCTCTCTGTGACACGCATTCCCAAACCCCCCTCCCGTTCCCGCCTCTTCCCCGGAGCTGTCCCTGGAATCCGGCCGAGGCGGACCAGGGCGGGAAACAGCAGCGAGGATATGGACCATGTGACCGGTTCACGGCAGGTCACGGAACCGCCTAACGGTGACTGTGGGGCCCCCCACACGCCTAACGATGACTGTGCAATGCCCACACGCCTAACGGTGTCTGTGGGGTTCCCCACACGCCTAATGGTGTCTGTGCGGCACACAGTGGGCAGGTAAGCCCCTTCTCCACACTCTGAAAAAGGCTGCATTGGCTTGTCTACTCAGGGGAACCCTTTCTAGTGATATATGGAACCCAGTATCCCCAACAAAGAACCCTTCAGCTGGGGAGGGTTCCTCTATGGCAGGGACCCTCAACTCAGAATCTATCTCCAGTGCTCCTGATTGTCCAGGATGTCTTCACACCTGACCCAGGTAAAGGGAGGGTGAACAAACCTGACTCCCAGGTAAAGGGAGGGTGATCACACCTGACCCAGGTAAAGGGAGGGTGGAGAATGGTAAATGGCAGGCATTTATATAGCGCCTTTATCCAAAGCGCTGTACAATTGATGCTTCTCCATTCACCCATTCATACACACACTCACACACCGACGGCGATTGGCTGCCATGCAAGGCGCCGACCAGCTCGTCAGGAGCATTTGGGGCTTAGGTGTCTTGCTCAGAGACACTTCGACACAGCCCGGGCGGGGGATCGAACCGGCGACCCTCCGACTGCCAGACGACCGCTCTTACTGCCTGAGCCACGTCGCCCCCCGTGGCTCAGGCAGTTAGCCATGGGGGAAGCAGAAGCAGAAGGTGTCGGCCCTCGGGGACCGTGCAACGTGGATCCCTGCTGAGGACACAGCAGAGCCGCTGGATCCCTTTCTCCTGAGACTGCGCTGAACAACGGTCAACGTTCCCCATCCGGGCAGGTGCGGCAGCTTCCTCTGCTGCACGCAGAACATATGGTGAGGATGTCACACACACCCAGGGAGGAGAAAGCACTTCCATTCAGCAGGTGAGAGCCAGAACAATGGCCCTGATAGAGATCAGGGTCACATGACCTTTCCATTCAGGTGGGTCGCTGACAGGCCCTCATTTCCTGTGAAATTTGACAGTAGTTAGGAAACAGTAAAGATGATACATATCATACATGATGTGTTTAATATCTGACAACAAACCCTGTGTTTCATACGGTCTTTTCCCCTTTCCCTTGGATTTACACTGCAAAAAAGACAAAAAATAAGTAAAAGTATTTGAGTCTTAGATTGATATAAAATCTTATTTATTTTACTTTTTTACTAAATAAAAACAAAAAGATTAATAAGAGGAATAATAATAAGGTAAGACTGTTTGACTGATTTCAAGATTTGCCAATAGGGTGAGAAATATTTTCTACTTGAGAGAGAAAATGAGATCTTAAGATACCAAGACTAAAACCCGTTTTAAAACAGTCATTTTTACAGGGTAGAGAGACACGGCCAGCATGGGACGTCTGGAGGAACGATGTGTGTTTGGAGGAATGGTGTGTGTTTGGGGGAATGGTGTGTGTTTGGGGGAATGGTGTTTGGTGTGCTTTTAGAGGAGTGTGGTGTTTGGTGTGCTTTTAGAGGGACGGGGTGTTTGGTGTGCTTTTAGAGGAGTGTGGTGTTTGGTGTGCTTTTAGAGGGACGGGGTGTTTGGTGTGCTTTTAGAGGGACGGGGTGTTTGGTGTGCTTTTAGAGGGACGGGGTGTTTGGTGTGCTTTTAGAGGGACGGGGTGTTTGGTGTGCTTTTAGAGGAGTGTGGTGTTTGGTGTGCTTTTAGAGGGACGGGGTGTTTGGTGTGCTTTTTGAGGAGTGTGGTGTTTGGTGTGCTTTTAGAGGAGCAGGGTGTTTGGTGTGCTTTTTGAGGAGCAGGGTGTTTGGTGTGCTTTTTGAGGAGCTGGGTGTTTGAGGAGGCTCTGCTGCTATCTGCTGAGTCACAGGGCGGCCCCACCTGTCATGGGGAGGGGGGGGGGGGGGGGCGTTATCAGCGGTAACACGCGCCTCCCGCGGCAGCCACCGGCCCCCCGCGGACGTGGGCCGCCAATCACCCAGCTGGGCGGGAGCCCTTCTGCCGAGTCACAGAAACGCCCCCCCATCCCCCCCACACCCAGAGAGCAGCCACAGATCGTGAGCGTCATAATCACGTAATCACGTAATCATTACTCAGAAAGCAGCGCTTTTCCATTTATCTGCGCGGGAGTTTTTTCCCCGTCTCCTCCGCGGAATGGAGACGGGGTACAGCGTGTTCTCTACGCCTCGGCCCGGCCCGGCTGAACTCACCCCTGCCGTGTCGGTGGGATTGACTCGGGAACAGAACACAACGACCCAGCACTGAGAGGGACAGCGTGCTCCTCAGTCTGAACAGAACGGCAGTCTTTCAGAACGCACCCGTTTCATATACATTGTACGACGTGAGCGTACGTACCTCATTAATAAGTAAGTTAATTAATGCTCATTGTTATTGTACATGCATTTTTTACAGTTATTCAGCTGACGCTTTTATCGTCTCCCCTGGAGCAATATGGGGTTCAGGGCCTTGTTCAAGTGCCTACGGATTCACTGATCTTATCGTGGCTACACTGGGGCTTGAACCACCAACCTTCTGGGTCCCAGTCAAGCCACTTCGCCACTAGGCTACAGTGCCCCCATTTACACATTGGCATTTTAAGCACGGCAAACATGTAAACCATGAAATTACAATTAAATGAAACCTATATCCTGACTTAAAGATTTCTTCATGATTTATACATTGTCTCGCATAATTAATGTTGAACATTATAAATGTAAAATATCTGCTGTTTATTCTTTTTCATTATGGTGGAAAAAATATAAAATACAAAAAACAGGCATTAGAGATACACAACCATAATTAATTATATATATTTAAAAAATCGAAAGATAACAGAATCAAAGGGCACCAAATACTGTACATCTTTATAATATTTTACAGTAGTCATACTTTCCAAAGATTCAGAGAAGGAACTAATTCAGAAATGCCTTGAAGCATGTCATTTATTACATTTCCTAATTAATATAAAAAAGTTAAGAAATCCACTTTCTTTTCACAACTGTTGCATAAACTGCCGGATATTCAACAGTTGTAATAGAGCAGAATATGCTGCAGTTCCAAGCAGAATTCTGCCATCTGGTGGAGCTTAACTAGAACTGCAATCTGATTCTTTGAAATAAATATATACAGAATACGGAGACAATAATAATTCTAGGTAATTTCAAAATATGGTTTTTAATCTTGAGCCAGTCTGGCTAAATTTGCATGTTCTAAATTCTTTACCTTAAACGATCAACATATTGCAATGTAATCACGGAACTACACAGCATTTCTGCTCTTTTCTAGGAAACCAACTGGGATATCTGAATGTCCACGTGTCTGTTATGTGAGATATATTTCAGCGATGCCGAGAAATCCTTATCCGATTCTCATATTGCAATTTTTTTAATTGCCAGAGAAGTAATTCAACCCAATTATAAACACACTGGGAGAGAAGTACAGAGACGCTCTTATCCAGAGCGACATACGCTAACAACTACCTAAAAACTTTATTTTAATGATTTTCTCAAGTCAGGTTCATCACTTAAATATTTAATTTTCTGTACACCTCCTCCTCTCTATGCTCCTGGTTCGGTACACCTCCCTCTCTCCGCTCCTGGTTCCATACACCTCCCCCTCTCTGAGATCCTAGTTCTGTACACCTCCTCCTCTCTGAGATCCTAGTTCTGTACACCTCCTGTTCTCTGAACTCCTGGTTCCGTACACCTCCTCCTCTCTGAGATCCTAGTTCTGTACACCTCCTGTTCTCTGCGCTCTTAGTTCTGTACACCTCCTCCTTCATCCCGCCGGCCCATGGCTAGCTTGTTATCTAGCAAAGTAACTCTGCAAAGTAGTTTTGCTAAACATTATCTGGCAGTTAAAAACCTCGGCTCCATCATCCGCATCATCATTTCAAAACAACTTTAACACAAATTGTAACGCAACGAAGGAAAGATAATGGCCACTACGATGATTCTCTCACTTTCCCAGATAGTGTTTCAATTACTACAGAGCTGTGGTTCCATGGTCTTTGGAGACCCAAGACATCTGCAAAACGATGCCACCATTTTCTGTTCTCTCTTTCTCTTTCTCTCATTTCAATTGAATGAAATTCAACAATGCTTTATTGGCATGACTGTCTACAAACACTAATGCCAAAAGCAATTCACAATGAAACGATTAACAATCACGCACAAGACACATAATTAATACATGCCCACCCATCCTGACAGACTACAGTGGTCGGCTACCTTCGCCCTGGAGTGCCTGAGATGTTTCTGGATCTTGGTCGTATAGCGTGACTTAAGTTGAATTGATTATTAAGAGTCTGAGTCTGCACATTCCTGTAAGTGAAGATTTAACACTGGGTAGCTGCATAACATGGTCACATGCTTCCATTAAGCCACACAATTCAGCCAATGGTGGTGTTGAGGGAGGGTGGCACAGTGGCGCAGGGAGTAGTGCTGTCATAGCCTCTCTGTATGTTAGTTTGTGTTCGAGCCGCCACCCCAAACAACCCAGGCCGCCCCTTAGCGGTGTAGTGAACGATGGATGGATGAATGTTGTTGAGGGGTTCCGCGTGAACAAAACCAGGATTGTCTCTCCGTGACGAACGGCCGCCTGTCCCTGAGCTAATGCATAACGCTACCGCTCCGTGAACGTTCAGCGCCGTTTGGAATGCCGACTGGCGATCAATCTTCATTATGTCTCATTATCGGGCTCGGAACAGCGGGGGAACACGGCGGAGCGATTAGGCCTGTCCATCCGCGCCTCGCTGTCAGTCAATTACAACTCCGTCCCTTCTCCCGACATCAGCATCAAATCCACACGCACACACGCCTTTTTAAAATGTATTCAGTTTAAACACGAAGTCGCAGTCTCCGACACCTCGCGGTGTCACATCACGTTATGTAAAGCCCTAAGAACGTTAGACAGGCGGATGTACACGGCCATTAATCAGCACTAAAATACAGTGCGAGCCAGAACACATAAACACAGCGACGGACTCAGACTTCTCCCGCTCCATCCGTGCGTTCAGAGGTTTAAACAGCGAGAAATTAAACGACAGTAGCCTGTTAGCTGCAGGATGTTTGACCGAAGTTATTATGTTCAGGGATGGATGATGTGTGATTCTCAAGTCATTAGGGAATCCAACACATAGCCCACTGAACATAAACTCTTCTATCTTTTCACCTGCCTAGTCTGTTACAAAATGTTTTTTTGTGTTTTTGCGATAATTTGCTCATTGAGGTTCTGTGGAAGTCACGGAACAATTCTTAAAGTGTTAATGCCAGTTAGTAGCTACTGACGAAAAAAAGCAGCAAACCTAAATTCCAAAACTCAAGATGTTCTTTCTTTAAACCTTTATCATTGCAGGACTTGAAGCTGTTTGTTGTGGTACAAGCGGAATACCCCCATTTAGACAAGGTACGTATAATAACGTTTTCAGCGACAACAACAATGACCTGGAACACGCCTATCCGTAACGTTTGCCGTGCGCCCAACTCCGCCCACTACCAGGCGTCCCACGGTATCTGTGAAGATTAAACGCGGTTGCTAGGAGAGCGGGTCTAAGCGGGCTGCCCAGAGGAGGTACTGTAGCTCGCTTTTGACAGCTGTGAAAAAAAAAAACCCTTGGAAGGTTATTTGTGAATGTTTTAAAATTCATGTTCGCTTGTACGTTTGAGACCGTTTCCATGGAAACTATGAAATCCGGGTTTTATGAGGGCTCCTGGCTTGCAATATTTATTTAACGCGATCTTGCGATAAAAAATGGTCAAAAATGAGGTAGAGGCAAACCAAAAGACGTAGAGTTGAAGCACCGCGCTAACAAAGAAAAGCGGGTTTACATTAAAGTTAAATAAGTTTTGTCTATCAAATAGGCTACGGTGTTAACGACATTCCTGACCAGTATGTTCCATATGTTATAGCTACAACATAAGAATTGCAGTAGCCTGAATACTTTCTGTCATTGTTTAGCATTTTTTAGTTCAGGGTGTTCTGGCTTATGTCGAGTTGTAGGCTATAGTCTTTGTCTAATCACAGCCATCAATTCCTTGCAAAATACAAAAAGCTGCTCTCGATGGATATGAGCTGGTTGACCAACTAGTGCTGGTAGCTTGTCTGAGCTGGTAGCTGGTCAAATGGTGGTCAGCTGGTCTGAACTGGACAACCAGCTACCAGCTGTTTCAAAACCTAGCTTGAGCTTCAGCAGGTTTGTCATCCATTCGCTTATTCTCCTTGACCAGCCATTAAGGTCGCTTTGGTTCTTCTGAAGTTCTAAACTATATTTAACTGTATCTGTTTCTCTGACATCATCTTACAGATCAATACCAAGAGTACAATGGGGCCTATTTCTGTGGCCAGCAGGATGTCCAAAAACAACATTTTTCCTCTGAATGGTCATCAGTACAAATCATTCCCTCGGATGACTCTATGGCCTAAATTTAGATTATTATTATTATATTTCTGCTCTGATATGAAACTCTGGGTTATAAAAGCACGGTAAACACTGTTCTAATGTATTCTGCATGAACTGGTCGCATTGCTCTTGTGACCACTAGAGGTCAGCAAAATGGCTTCTCCAAAACCGACTTTTATAGGCACGGTTTAATAACTGTGGTTTTAAAAATGTAAGTATTATTTATGTTTTGCCATAGGCCTGTGTGTTTGATTGGCCCAGATAGCTTTTGTGTATGATGAAGAATATTACAGATAGTTACCTACCAGCTTTACAATGGTTTGGGCATTCACAGGGTTGTTGCTTGAAGAAAAAATAATAAATACCTGTAAAAAAAAAACTCATTATAGTCCAAATCAGCTAGTAGGGTAGTGTTGCTTTACATATGAAGCACATGAATGTTCCTTTGGGAATTGTCAGATGCTGTGTAGCCCGTCTTCTCGATGACTAACCGTAGGTTCAGACTGATCTCTTGACAGGCGTGCGTGTATTTCACCCCCGACCCAACTGCCATGGGCGCAGCCCTCACGCGTCACCATGGAAACGGCGGCGCGTGACGACCCGTCGCCGGGGGAATTCCGATGACAGTCCGCCCGTCGAGACGAGCGTGCGGGGAGGGGGCTCGCCCCTAGCAACCGGACTCCGTTGCCATGCGGAGCGCGGCCCGCGAAAAGCGATCGCTAATCAGCGCCCCCCGAGGGGGAGGTGGGCCCCTCGTCCTGCCCTCGCCGCGGCGGGGCTAATTGGCGGAACGGGCGGAGAGGTGGTGCGGGGTCGCGCTGCGCCGATGTCACGGAGCTGAGCCGAGCCCGGCTGCATTCACCACAGACCTCCCGTTTCCCGAAACGCTTATTCCGGCTTCTCCCGGGTTATTCCTGCTTCATCTGCCCTCGAATACGCTTCGTTACGTGGCGTTTAGCAGACGCTCTTATCCAGAGCGACGTACGACAAAGTGCAGATCGATCACAAGAACAAGTGCAAAAGTAGACCTGAGAGGACAGTACAGTTCCGAGTCCTCGTGTAAACATGCAGAAATTCAGAACCCTTGAAGAGTACAATCAAACTTCAAACTAGCATTCCACTGTTGGCAGCTAGAATACAACAGCCAATAAAAACGACAATACCTATAGAAGTAACGATATCTATACATAAGTGCCATTACGGTCTAAGGCTAATCACAGTGATTGTGAGTTGGGGAGGGAAAGGTGTAGCCTGAAGAGATGGGTCTTCAGTCTGCGCTTGAAGGAGGTCAGAGACTCTGCCATTCTGACATTCCACCACCGTGGGACCAGGACAGACAGCAGTCGTGAGCTTCGGTACCGAAAAACCGCGCTGATGCATTCGGAAACTCGAAAACACAACAGCTCAAGCTCGGTTTTGAAACGGCTGGTAGCTGGTCTGACCAGCTCAGACCAGCTCCACGCTCAACACGGTTTGACCAGCTCAAGCTATGTTTTGAAACAGCTGGTAGCTGGTTGACCAGCTCAGACCAGCTCCACACTCAACACCGTTTGACCAGCTCAAGCTATGTTTTGAAACTGCGGGTACCTGGTTGACCAGTTCAGATCAGCTCCATGCCTAACACGGTTTGACCAGCTCAAGCGAGGTTATGAAACAGCCGGTCGCTGCTTATGTGAAGGCGGTCATAGCTGGATTCTACAGCAGGGAAAGCTGGATTTTACAGCAGGGAAATGAATGTCGACTGAAAAAAGGAAAACTGTGGAGCCAATGAAAGTGTCACCATTTTACGTGATAAAATCGGCAGAGGAATCTGTGGTCTGTTTTGTCCTTATCAGTGCACCTGGACTGCTGGTGCCCGGTTCAAAGAGAGCGCTGATGTCGCCAAAGTCTCTGCCAGCTCTCGTCAGCCAATGGGACGAGGGTTCAGAAGCCCGGGAGGAAATGTCCCTGCTATCTCCTGCACTCACAAAGCGCCCCCGCACACAAAATGGCCTCCCTCACAAAGCGCCCCCACACACAAAATGGCCTCCCTCGGCCAGTAAAGCCAAGCTCTGAATGGGGAGATAAGTGACCTTTGAACATGCCTTCTGGATTTCCACACCACCCACAACAACCGGGTGTGATGAGCAGAAGTCATTTCCTCTCCTCGAAAGCGAGATCCCTGCACCATGCCACCGCAATCACCCGCCGCGGTCTGCTATTGCAGTCTTACCGCGGGTCCACCTGCACCTTTCTCTGGTTATGGTTACACCCATTACATTACATTACATTAATGCCATTTGGCAGACGCTCTTATCCAGAGCGACGTACAGTTGATGGGACTAAGCAGGAGACAATCCTCCCCTGGTCCAATGCAATGCAGGGTTAAGGGCCTTGCTCAAGGGCCCAACGGCTGTGCGGATCGAACCACCACCCTTGCGTGTCCCAGTCATGTACCTTAACCACTACACTACAGGCGGCCCCTGTTGCAGTTCACCCATTACTGCAGTTAGTGCTTTTTCTGCTGGACTCGGTGTAGACTCTTCAGCAAAACAGACTGTAGGAAAACCACCCAGTTTATGCAAGTCCAGGAAGGAGCTTCAGACTGAGTTACAGCAGCTTCACAGGGGGGTCGTCATGGCGACTGCGTGACTCAAACAGATTTCTCTGGGTCAGGCCTTAACCCCCCCCGGGCAGGACACCAGTCACTATTATTTCACGGTTGTGCCACAACTGATAAAATCCAACTGCCATTTTCCAGGGCTGGCTTTTCCTGCACCGGCTGCTGGAGCTACCGCTGTGTTGCTCATCCTGTGTTTCCAGATGAGACTTCCTCGTGTTCGCTGGACTTTCCGTTTTCCACTTACGGGTGACTGTGAGCCTCTCCTCTGGCTGATGTACTTCCCTCCATGGTTTATAGTGCACTTGTCCCTGGTTCTGATTTGCACTTTATTGTACGTCTCTCTGGATAAGAGCATCTGCCAGATGTACTGTAATGGTGGGAGGGATGTGGGTGGGGGGCGGGTTGTACAGGGAGGATCTGGGGGGAGTTGTTCAGAGAGGATCTGGGGGGGTTGTACAGGGAGGATCTGGGGGGGTTGTACAGGGAGGATCTGGGGGGGTTGTATAGGGAGGATCTGGGGGGGTTGTACAGGGAGGATCTGGGGGGGTTGTATAGGGAGGATCTGGGGGGGTTGTACAGGGAGGATCTGGGGGGGTTGTACAGGGAGGATCTGGGGGGGTTGTATAGGGAGGATCTGGGGGGGTTGTATAGGGAGGATCTGGGGGGGTTGTATAGGGAGGATCTGGGCCATGTTCTGTATTAATAAAGCATGTGGCCACTGATGCCAGACGTTTGGGAAACCTGGCGGTGATAACCACATGTCAAAACTCGGAGATTCCCACTGGACAACAAGATCACTCAGTGTCCTGACAGAAGCCAAACGCTGTACATGACTGGACAGACAGTGAGAGAGATGAGCGAGAGAGAGAGACAAAGAGAGAGAGAGAGAGAGAGAGATGAGCAGATTATATATCGAGAGAGTGAGGGGGAAAGTGCAACGTTGCAGAAATAGAAATTCAGTTTACATTAGCGCAGTGGTTAATATGCCGCTCCGGTCGGTACACGTTTGGGGAATATGGAACAGAACACTGGTTCATCGCTTCCTCCTATCTGAGAGGGAAAATACACCGCTAACGCCTTTTATGACAGTGTTGCAGACGGGAGCTTTTTACCAAGATCACCTACCCAGCATGCTGTGTGTACAGGGAATGTTCACAGCGGGGAATTTCGCTTGCTGCGAAGCGACTTGAAGCTACGCGGTGTGAGTAAACATCGCACTGTCAGATTTAATCCCGTATCACAAAGCAGGATTACTGAGTTTGCCACGAATGAGTAAAACCCGGAACGACTCGTTTTGCTTCTGTCCATGCTCCAGAATTGGGAGGATTCCGGGTTTTACACAGCGCAGTTATCCAGCTGACTCGGTAATCCCGCTGTGTGACACAGGCCCCACCCTCCCTCTGCGTACCGCTGATGAGTCTATCCTTTCTTTAATTCCATTGGTTCTTTGAAGCGCTCTGCTGACGGTCTTTTCAGAGAGACCAGGCCCGGGCCGCTCCAGTCCTTCAGGGTCAGTCCGTGCGTACGCACCAGTTACAGCGGCTAAATGAGCTCATTAGCTGAGCACACACCCGCTGGTTTCGCCATAGATTAGAGACCAAAAAGATGTTTCATGTTGGGGCACAGGGTAGTTGGCACTCATGAACTTATCATGAAATGGAGACTGAAATATCAACGACTTTAAACGACGGGGCTGATGAAATTATCAGCGCAGAAGACGGCTTGCGGTCCAAACCTCGCCCGCCCCGGAGGAAGGCTGTAGTAGATGCTAGGCCACAGAACTTCAGCAATGACTAAAACAGTCGCTTCCTCCGGTAACCTGGAGACCCTCGTTGCCTGGGGAACCGATTCACACGAGACACCGTGTTCTGAATCTTCTGGCTCTGTGGTCGTTTCAGTTTGTCTCAGAATCGATCTGAACGCAGCCCAGTGGGGAACACTATTTCACATACGCTACGGGATTTATTTTTTTCAATAACGATTCCAAGGCAGGGCACAGTCGGGCTTTCAGATGGTCTGGGGGTGTTGGAGTGCAGCTGCTTTTTTGACGTCGTTATTGGACTCCCTGGCAGAAGACTTACAGCCTCCATGCTGGTTTGACCTTCCCGGTATCGGACTCCGTCAGGGGGAGAGGAAAAGAGCACCTCTGGCCTCCTGACACTGACGGAGCGCTTGTTTATTGCACACCAGCAGATTTTCCCTGATGAATGAGGAATGCCTCAAGGGGATTTCAATATCAGTGTCAGATAAAGAACAGTTTTTAATGGCAAATCCAATAAATAGTAGGAGAAAAATCAATCTTCAAAACCTCCTAGATTTTTTTAGCTAACCTCCACAGTCTTAAATCAATATCTCCATGTCGTTTTTTCCTCCAGAAGTCATACCTCATTTTTAGTCATTGCCAAAATATGGAAGTACAGGTTTGATTACTTTTGATAATGATATACATGCACTCCTTAATCACGTGTATCTACGCGGTTCCACTCTTGCATAACTTTCAAGAATACAAACGATATATTCTTATTGGATGCCCAAAGAAACTGTGATATTTACTTAAACATTAAACTATTTGACAGACAGTGGAGAGTGGTGATATATCTTGGAAACAAAAATCCTTTGGTTCATTTGTATATTGTGTGAAAATTCTAATCAATGTTTTTTTTTTTTAAACATCATAAGACTTTAAGATTTTGTTTTTGTGATAAACATTTTTAGTTGAGCATGATGGTCATATAATACAACGATCATGCGACAGTCTAAAATGTTTTGGAAATGTAGCGCTGATGAAAACGAATGTCATTTTTTTTTTTTATCCTCGCTTCATTTTACTTTTCAAATATCTGACCGCTAGAAGGAGGTGCCAAATGCTTTCACTGGCAGCGTGGCCAGGCGCATTAAAATCCCATCCATTTACTGTCAGGCTATTTGCTTTGTAGGATAAGTGCTGCTGCAAATCTTCTGCCAGCAAACAAACCCAAACAAGTTATCAATCAGTGCTCATAGACTTATATTTAATTAGGCACTGGCTTCGAGTGACTTGGAATCTAATCAATTTTATTTAAGGAATTTGTTCGCCGAATTGCATCTGCTACATAGACGTACGGCCGATACGTTCTTTAATAATGCCCCATAAGCACCGTCCCAGCTGTTCTGCTTTTACACCGACGCACACTGTAGGCACATACGTGTCAACGCCACCGCTCGTGATCGACCTCTTCTAAAATAGCGTTGCTGAGATCTTGCCCGGCTACAACAGAAACGGTACACTGACCGCACACACGACGCATGTTTAAGTTCCTGTGGTACAACACTGATCGAAATGTAACGCAAGTAGGTTTTCCAGGTATCAGTTGGCATGACAGGGCATATGTGGTAATCCCAGTGACGTGTGTAGTCGCTAAAAACAGATGGCAGCTTCTAAAATATGTCTTTCCTTCTATATGGGAGAGGGTATATGTGAGCAGCTTTATGGCATAATGCTATTGTACCCATGGGCAGGGTGCTTCATCAGAACTGCTTCTGCAACTGTACACCTGTTTCTACAACTGTCAAAGAATGGAGCTAAACGTGAAAGGTAGAGGAGTTAAAGTCTCTCTGCCAACAGCCCCAAATGTAAGCCCTTTTCTTAACTGAGGCATTTTTTTTTTTTTGCTTTGCATGAGATTACCAAAAATTCTTATGATCGGCCCTGCACTGCAAAAACCAAAAACTAAGCCAGTCTTAACAAGTGCTTTAGTCTTATATTTAGACTTAATATAAATAGAATAAAATATTCTCTTACTTTTTTTTTGCTAAATAAGGCAAAAATACTGGCAATGAGGTGAGAGAGTTTCACTTGTCAAGAAAACTAACGAAAAGCAAGCGTATACGTTCTACTTGAGAGAATATAAGTAAGGTCTTAAGTGTTATTACAAGACTAAAACGCTTTTTTAAGACGGACATTTCTTGCAGCGTGATGATCGCTGTTCACAGTGGTGAAGATGGACCATCACATGGTGATTACGAAGGACAGGTATGGAGTGAGGAACCATTCTGGGAGGCAAGAACAAAGAACAGGTTTGGGGACCGTACTTAACTTCAATTCAATTTCGGTTTGCTATGTCCTTCATAATTTGGTTTGTATGCGTTGCATTGCGTTGTGTTGGGGCAGCCTATAGCCCAGTGGCTAAGGTGCATGACTGGAACCCTAAAAGGCCCTTAACCCCGCATTGCTCCAGGTGGGGATTGTAAGTTAAGTCGCTTTGGACAAAAGTGTCTACTAAATAACAAATTATTATTACGTATCTAGGGACATAGATCACAGAGACAGCATATTCAATACATATAGAGGCG
Organism: Conger conger; assembly: GCF_963514075.1. Lineage (NCBI taxonomy): Eukaryota > Metazoa > Chordata > Actinopteri > Anguilliformes > Congridae > Conger > Conger conger. Next base: position 8,000,647 of record NC_083775.1, on the reverse strand, counting down.
GCATTGACTGTACAATATACTGTATATGTAAAACGGATGAAGGTAAACAGGTAGATGTATAAGGTAATTCATCTGTGGTATGCAGCAAAACTAGTGCAATGCTAAGCAGATGTTTTTCTAACTGAATAAAACTCATGACTAGCAATGGCTCCTGTCATATTTCATGTGTTTTACATACACACAGTACACTGGTAGTGTGGACTTTGGGGGAAAAGGAGGTTCCAGAAAAAAAGAGGATCTTCTCTGTGACAAGGAGGAGGAAGAAGGGGGGGGTGAAAGGGTGGGATGAGGGCCAGTATTCGTCCTCCAGATGTGGGCTCCCAGGGCAGGTGGTGTGAGGCAGCCCTCTGCGTTTACATTCCCCGGTAGATTAGTGGGATTCAGTCTCCATTGCGATTGTTTTTTTTTAGCTACAGCGTCGGTCCCGGCGGTCTATTTAAGTGCCGTCAGTAAATCCACCGTGACCATTAACGACATTTAAACATATGCAAAGAAATGGCAGAAACATGAAACACATTCTAACATGACATGCCTCAGCCAATGAGAAAGTACCATCTGCCATCTTGTGATTCACTTCGTTATGGGGGGAACATTCTGCATGACGACAGCGGCAGGAAGATCTGTATACTGTGGGACTCATTCACACACTGAAAACGTGAATCCTTTTTCTGAGATGACTGTGACATATTCGTTGTAAAGTGTGCTAAATAAATAAAATCTTGATTGATCATTCCCCAGACTTTTTTTTTCTTTCTTTTCCACACAATGATTACACAACACCATTAGCCTAATGTGGAAATGGCAGGGTCTGAAAAAGCTTTGTCTTAATTATTAAGTGGTAGAGTGCTGCCGCATGAAAACAGTTAGATAAGAGATGGGTATAATGACAACAGCCTTTCCAAAGCAAGAGAAGCAAGAACAGACGCGCATATTGGATGTTAGTGAAGTGTAAATTGTGTCATGCTACTGAATAGAAGACTAAACAAGTCTCTTGAAGAGGCAATCAGATTTTTCACAATGGAATGTAAACACACGATGGTATTCCTCACAAATATGAAGATAGATATCCAGTATATGGGTCGTACTTTATAAAAGGCTATTGTGATAACCAGTAGTTTTCTGATTTAATGCGCAGGAAAAACAGTATGAGAGGGCATGAAATATATGACAATTAGTGCCATAATTAATCATTCAGAGCTATGGAACTGATTAACGTCGTGGGTTTGATGTGGCGGGGTGTGTGCATGTGGTCGACACTAGCCCGCGTTCCAGGCGGCATAACTGTATGCCTCCTAATTGATAGCACAGCCTACATCATTCGCAGGAATTCCACCACACGTATTCTGTTAAAAGAGACTTTCAAGGGTTTGACGGGATATAGCAGGCTGGCATCGACCTTGCGCCTGGCTTCAATAATTACGAACAGATCGGGCGGGAGTACCCTCCCACTAATGAATAATTCAGCCCCCCCCCCCCTTCCAACAGCGCGCAGCTTCTGGGCTCCGCAAGACAAGGGCTCGGCTACACCAAAGCGTCCTGCGCTGCACCGCTGCGCTGCTCTGGCAGATGCGTGGCTTTGCTTGCTAGTATGAATCGATCCCGCAGCTCGGCACGCTCGGCGAAGCCTTGGGGCGGTACTTGCACTGCACACAAGCCGCGGAGCTACCCTTACCTTTGACTAACCCAGTAATAGGTTATATATTGCGCGAAGACGCTTGTGGAAAGGACAAATACGGAGAGAAGGGGGTGGAGGGAGAGAGAGCGCGAATGCTTATCGGCAGCATTTTATTGAGCCGCTGACCACAGCGTTCAACGTTCTGCTGTGCTGTAGAGAGCTGTTGCTAACCGGACAAGGAAGGGAGAGGGAGTCCAAGGTAGGTAGCTGTCTTATCTTGCTAGCATGTAAATACTGTACATTTGGCTGATGAAAATGTTTTTTTCACCGAATTGATTTACATGCGAAACTATTTTGTGACGTTGCACCGAGCTATCTATCCGTGGGCTATTCTTTGTCTCACCGTTGTTATTAAAGACGCGTCGAAGTGTTCAGCATCCGTAGAATAAGCTAACGTGTGCTAAGAATTCTCGGCAGAACATGGACAGGTTGTCATTCTCCAGCTAGCACGCTACAGTTCAGGTCTGGCTGGCGTTGCGAAGATGCAACACATGTGGATCTGTTTCACATGTAATTGCAGGCTACTGTAGTATTGTTGAATGCACACACACATCCAGGCTAGTTTTAAGTATGGTATACAGCTGTACGTCTAAATAGCTTGTGAGATGGATCGCTTAGTTATAGTGTTGCATTGCCAACCAGTGTTAGCTAGTTAGCTACCTTGGCTGTGCCACGCGTATGATTCTAGCTATGCACATTGGACTAATTATGATATTGCTCGCTACGTGTTTATTGGTTTCCTTGCCATCCATAGTTGTACCAATGCTGCTAGTCCGCTAAGTTGGCACATCATTTGCATATTTTGAAGGCATGCCGATGCCACTGGTTGGCGTGTTCAGTTCAGACATGCTAACAGTTAGTTAGCTGACTGAACCATGAACGCCAGCCAGCTGCATCCACAGATGGTTAACGCTTTTCATGTTTGCGCAGATTGTGTGTGTGTGTGTGTGTGTGTGTGTGTGTGTGTGTGTGTGTGTTCCATGACTGCCAGAGAAGCAGTATCAATATATACATGGCGGCTCTAACATTCTGTGTTTGCAGTTCATGCGCATTTGTGCACACTAGTGCACGAGTGTATAATTGCGGGTTTTATGTAATGTCACACTATGTACGAGCCATCTAGCTCCAAGTCAAGTGCGCCAATAAAGGGACGCGCTCGAACATAATTCACACGAACTGTGTGTTGATTTACGTGGTGTGTAAAATCGGAAAGCAAACGCATGCGTCGTTCGCCGAGCAATAGCGGTGACGAGATTTGAGGGCCACCGAACAAGGGTGGGATTCCGTTGCTGAAATAAGTTAATGGCGCTGGATATCATTTACCCGCCCTTACGGTGGCAGCACACAAACACGCCACCAAAAGCAAGGTGCCTACACTGAACCATAACCCCTTCACTCCCACGGTACAACAAATTTAATTTCTGCAAGTAGCACCTGGCCCAGCTGTAAATTCCAGCTATGACAGCTTGACCAGCTTGAAAATTGAGCTAGTCAAGCCTGTCATAAGCTGGTATGAGCTGGTCAACCTGGTCATAAAGCTGGTCTAGCCGGGTATGAGTTAGTCTACCAGCTAATGCTGGTAGATTATCAAAACCTAGCTTTCGCAGTTTTTTTTTCAGAAGGGGTGTCTTTTGAATCTGTCTTAAGATCAAGTCAACAAGCTATTTAACCGGAGCAAAGATGCTTTAGAAAGCATTGGAATGTAAACAATCATTTCCCCTGTCCGAATGCTTTAATTAGCGCTGTTTACGGGACTCCCTGCTGCAGGGGAGAGTTAAGGACTGGATAACGTGACCCCTTTACGTGCACGTACGGGATTTCAGATCAGATATCAGCGTGCAGTTACTCATATTAAGATCTTGTGGCGGTCAAAGCTGTGTTTCTCCATCGTGGTATTTGTTGTTGTGCCTATAAATGTTTGTTTTCGAGCTTTCGTTCAACAAAACAATCATTGTTTTTTGTAATATGGGGCCGGTGGCCTTTGGTTCTTTTGTTGATTAAACGTATTGCGTTTCTCAATTTTGTTGGTATTATCAAGCGAAATAAGACATAAGACTCTCTGAAGTGCGTGTGTGATTTGTGTCCAGTTTTGTGTGTTTGTGCGTGTGCGCACACCGCAGCTGGGGCTAAGGGATTTTGGGAATGGATGTGGGGTCTGACTCAGAGCGGTTTTCCCTTGACCTGAGGCGCATGGTGAAAACGCCTCCAGATTTTGGTCTGAAAAGGTAGAAGCGGCCGTTTATCCTGGATTAGGGTGTCTGTCGACAAGGCCAGTCCTGTCACCATGATTACGCTCCCAGACTGGCGGGCCTGGAGGGATGCTTTTGATGAGCAGGCCTTCCGGGTCTTTCTGAAGGACTTTGAGGCCGTCTACGCGGTGCCTGCTAGACCTGAGGTTAATCGGGGGGGATTTAGCTGTGGGTTTGTCTCCCGCAGGTTTTTTCCCCTTTGAGTCGTCAGGAGTGTCTGGGAAGTGACGTCACCACGACCGTGGCTGAAGTTCTTCCTGTTGTCTCTGCTGCGGACGTAGTTATAGTTTGTATCAGTTTTCCAAATTAAGCTTTAAGAGCTGCTCCCAGGTCATGCGTCCATAGTGAAGTTTTTTTAAAGTGGGCATTGGGAAGTTAATGAAAGCAGGCTGTTTGTTTTTTTTGTTTTTTTCTCCTCAAAAAAACAGCCACGTCCGCCGTGCACATGCTGGAGAACCCCTGCCGTCCGGTGTTTGCCGGAATGAGTGCCAGACACTGGGGTCTTTACGAGAAATGAATCAACAAAGAGAGGCAGGGCAGCGGCCTGTGTTAGCGCGGCTTGTGTGTGCGCGGCATGTGTTAGCATGCCGTGTGTGTTAGCATAGCATGTGTTAGCATGGCGTGTGTTAAGCATAGTGTGCGTTATCGTAGTTTGTGGTGTGTTTGTATCCTTTGAGTAATGATTCCACTCCTTTTCAAGCAGTTTTTGGCCTCTGGCTGTGGCAACACTGTGTTTGGGCTCTACCTGTGACATCACTGTGTTTGGGCTCTACCTGTGACATCACTGTGATTGGACTCTACCTGTGACATCACTGTGTTTAAGCTCTACCTGTGACATCACTGTGTTTAAGCTCTACTTGTGACATCACTGTGTATGGGCTCTACCTGTGACATCAGCAGAGTGGCTCTGCAGGCAAAAAAAAAAAACATTGTTTTAAAAACTTATGGATGTGATGCAAAAAGACAGGTATTTTGGGGAGACTTTCTAAAAACTGAGCATTTTTAGCAGTTTAATGCAGAAAGCTTGGAGTAGGAGGCTTGGCTGAATGTAAAAATTGCAAATAAAGCATATATCTTCATATACATTTTTATGAGGAGATACCAGTGTTATGGATGTGACACCATTGCGTTATGGATGTGATATGTCTCAAATGCACATTGTTTGATGATTTACTTCCCAATCTAATTTTATCGTAACACATTTGTTGTCATTGAAGGTAAATCATGAAGCTGAACAAGCGGAATAAGTGTAATATCGCCTGCATTAGTGTTCACATCTCATCAAGGGAATAACCTTTCCATATCGCTAACAAAATGCCTGGTTATAGAACAGTAAACAATCACAAGAGCTATCATTTCATTTATGTGTGTCACCATAACATTCTCGGCTCTCAGCATTCTCATTTTCTGTGCGGCTTTTTACAAATTGTGGATGTAGCTACTATAGTCGTATTGGAAATAGGACTGACACACGCGCGCACCCACACACACACACACACACATACACACACACACTCACACACACACATACACACACACACACACACTCACACACACTCATACACACTCATACACACTCACACACACTCAAACGCACTCACACACACTCACACACACTCACTCACTCACAACACGGTACGATTGATTCAAGGGCAGCCATTTCCTGTCCTGTTGCGAGGCTTCTTCCGTCGCCATGGCAGCGGCGGTTATTCCGAGGCCGACGGGAAGATCTCGGAAGCCTCTAAAAGGCGGCTATTCAGCGCCCTTCTTCAGGAGTCCGTCCTCTCCTGAAGCACGAGGCTGGAGTGCAGTGGCCGCCCGCTCTCCTGGCTCGCCCTGTTTTAATCGCTGAGCGATTTTCACCTTCGCCCACCCAGCCTTTAACGTGGCGCGCGTCCTGACCCGCGCGGTCCCAGCAGGCCGTTGGCTGGGTTGGCGGGTTGGCGGGTTGGCAGGGCTCGGTTCTCTCTCTGCCCCCACGGGGCGCGGACGTCACCGCGTGTCTGTTTTTCCACACGTCCCGCCAACAGTAATTGAGCCGGGCCTAGAGACGGACGGGGGCGGGGGGCGGGGGCGTGAGACGGTACTGAAGAGGAGGGGGCGGGCGGGCTGGGCGGATGTGTTTGTGTTCCTTTTTTAACATTCCTGCCCGTAAAATCGGATGACTAATGAGCGCCCATCCGGTACGGCTCCGGCCCGGTCGCGGCAAAGGTCCTAATTCGGCGGCTGGAAAAAGAACGACAGGTCCGGCTGGTCTCGGGAGCGCGCCGGGGGGGTCGGGGGGGGTCGCCGCGGCGATGCTCTGTCAGGACGCTGGCCGTCGATCCCGCCCTCGCCTGCGACAGGGCCGTGCGGTTTGCGATGTCCGGAACCTTCCGGCCCGGGGAGCGTGTGCTGGCGTGGGCGCGTTAATGGCCCTCCTCCCGGTGAGCTCGTTCAGGCACGGACAGCGGGGACCCTCTGAGTGCTTTCTGCAGGACGAACGCTCTGCGGGCCTGGGGCTCGGGATCCGTTCCAGGCGTCCCGGATCGATGGTGAGTGTCCTAACAGAGCATCGCCATGGCGACCCCCTCCCCTACCCTCCCCGAGACCAGCAGGAAATGATGCCCTTTTCTCAGACGCTTAATCAGAACCGTGTGCTGAATCGGATGGAGCCGGATTGGTTGGATGCCATCAACAAGTCATTAGGTTTTGCACGCAGGGATGTTAAACTGAAAACGGAACATAACCCCCCCCCCCCGACCCTCTCCCTCCTCTGTGGGGGGGTGCAGGTGTTCCTGCGCTGGGGTGTTTTGTCCCGGGTTTTTATGTCCGAGCGGTAATGGAGACTTTGCTCTTTATTCCTCTCTAATCAGCACCAGCAGGTTAAAGGTACAATAGCTTTCGGACTTCTAATGGTCAAGAGCTCTGTATGGTGGGAGGAAACCCACACAGACACGGGGAGAACATACAGACTCCACACAGACACGGGGAGAACATACAGACTCCACACAGACACGGGGAGAACATGCACACTCCACACAGACACGGGGAGAACATGCACACTCCACACAGACACGGGGAGAACATGCACACTCCACACAGAAAGGCCCGGGGGGGGGCTCAAACCCAGGACCTTCTTGCTGTGAGGCAAAAACCCACTTTATATCCACAATCTCCTCCTTATCCAGTCCGGCTGAAAGCGAGTGGAGTTGCCTAGCAGTTCCTTTCAGGTCTCATTACAAAAGGAATTTCTCCATGTCAATTGAAAAACTATGACATGGGGGAAAAAAAACATCTGGGTATTTTATGGTGAGCTAGTCAAAATGTTTAATCGGAGAACGAATTCTGAAATGCTGAACAAATGGCACCAAGCCGGGCATTTCTCTTCAATCAAGTGCTTCCCGGTTTTTTGTGTTTTTTTGCCTTCTCCATCTGTAGTTCTGAAGCCCTGATCAGCGTCCAGACTCTGACAGGCTGGCTTTGTTAGTGCACAGCGGTCTGTGTGATGCGGTACTGACTGTGTTCAGGTGCCGCTGTTTCCCCGGTGATGTCCGTACGTGGTGATGTCTGTCCGTACGTGATGATGTCTGTCCGTACGTGGTGGTGATGTCTGTCCGTACGTGGTGGTGATGTCTGTCCGTCCATGGTGATGTCTGTCCGTACGTGGTGATGTCTGTCCGTACGTGGTGATGTCTGTCCGTACGTGGTGGTGATGTCTGTCCGTACGTGGTGATGTCTGTCCGTACGTGGTGATGTCTGTCCGTAGTGATGTCTGTCCGTACGTGGTGATGTCTGTCCGTACGTGGTGGTGATGTCTGTCCGTACGTGGTGATGTCTGTCCGTACGTGGTGGTGATGTCTGTCCGTACGTGGTGATGTCTGTCCGTACGTGGTGATGTCTGTCCGTACGTGGTGATGTCTGTCCGTACGTGGTGATGTCTGTCTGTACGTGGTGATGTCTGTCCGTACGTGGTGGTGATGTCTGTCCGTACGTGGTGATGTCTGTCCGTACGTGGTGGTGATGTCTGTCCGTACGTGGTGATGTCTGTCCGTACGTGGTGGTGATGTCTGTCTGTACGTGGTGGTGATGTCTGTCCGTACGTGGTGGTGATGTCTGTCCGTACGTGGTGGTGATGTCTGTCCGTACGTGATGATGTCTGTCCGTACGTGATGATGTCTGTCCGTACGTGGTGATGTCTGTCCGTACGTGGTGATGTCTGTCCGTACGTGGTGGTGTCTGTCCGTACGTGGTGGTGTCTGTCCGTACGTGGTGATGTCTGTCCGTACGTGGTGGTGATGTCTGTCCGTACGTGGTGATGTCTGTCCGTACGTGGTGGTGTCTGTCCGTACGTGGTGATGTCTGTCCGTACGTGGTGGTGATGTCTGTCCGTACGTGGTGATGTCTGTCCGTACGTGGTGGTGTCTGTCCGTACGTGGTGATGTCTGTCCGTACGTGGTGGTGATGTCTGTCCGTACGTGGTGATGTCTGTCCGTACGTGGTGATGTCTGTCCGTACGTGGTGGTGATGTCTGTCCGTACGTGGTGATGTCTGTCTGTACGTGGTGATGATGTCTGTCCGTACGTGGTGGTGATGTCCGTACGTGGTGGTGTCTGTCCGTACGTGGTGATGTCTGTCCGTACGTGGTGATGTCTGTCCGTACGTGGTGATGTCTGTCCGTACGTGGTGGTGTCTGTCCGTACGTGGTGATGTCTGTCCGTACGTGGTGGTGATGTCTGTCCGTACGTGGTGACGTCTGTCCGTACGTGGTGGTGATGTCTGTCCGTACGTGGTGATGTCTGTCCGTACGTGGTGATGTCTGTCCGTACGTGGTGGTGATGTCTGTCCGTACGTGGTGATGTCTGTCCGTACGTGGTGATGTCTGTCCGTACGTGGTGATGTCTGTCCGTACGTGGTGATGTCTGTCCGTACGTGGTGGTGATGTCTGTCCGTACGTGGTGGTGATGTCTGTCCGTACGTGGTGATGTCTGTCCGTACGTGGTGGTGATGTCTGTCCGTACGTGGTGATGTCTGTCCGTACGTGGTGGTGATGTCTGTCCGTACGTGGTGGTGATGTCTGTCCGTACGTGGTGATGTCTGTCCGTACGTGGTGATGTCTGTCCGTACGAGGTGGTGATGTCTGTCCGTACGTGGTGATGTCTGTCCGTACGTGGTGATGTCTGTCCGTACGTGGTGATGTCTGTCCGTACGTGGTGATGATGTCTGTCCGTACATGGTGATGTCTGTCCGTACGTGGTGGTGATGTCTGTCTGTACGTGGTGGTGATGTCTGTCCGTACGTGGTGATGTCTGTCCGTACGTGGTGGTGATGTCTGTCCGTACGTGGTGGTGATGTCTGTCCGTACGTGGTGATGTCTGTCCGTACGTGGTGATGTCTGTCCGTACGAGGTGGTGATGTCTGTCCGTACATGGTGATGTTTGTCCGTACGTGGTGATGTCTGTCCGTACGTGGTGATGTCTGTCCGTACGTGGTGATGTCTGTCCGTACGTGGTGATGATGTCTGTCCGTACGTGGTGATGTCTGTCCGTACGTGGTGATGTCTGTCCGTACGTGGTGATGTCTGTCCGTACGTGGTGATGTCTGTCCGTACGTGGTGGTGATGTCTGTCCGTACGTGGTGATGTTTGTCCGTACGTGGTGATGTTTGTCCGTACGTGGTGGTGATGTCTGTCCGTACGTGGTGGTGATGTCTGTCCGTACGTGGTGATGTCTGTCCGTACGTGGTGATGTCTGTCCGTACGTGGTGATGTCTGTCCGTACGTGGTGATGTCTGTCCGTACGTGGTGATGTCTGTCCGTACGTGGTGATGTCTGTCCGTACGTGGTGATGTCTGTCCGTACGTGGTGATGTCTGTCCGTACGTGGTGACTTCACCTCACTCTGCCCCTCGAACAGCACTCATGCTGTGAGTATTACTGCTGAGAAAGTTTCCACAGAAATGTCTTCATGACTAATACTCATCTGATGGCACTTTCTGGTTGGATGGTGAGAAACTATGCATACCCAGGCTAAAAGCACAGCATTAAACAAGCGAAATATACCGTATATGTGCGGTGAAGAGCTTATAAACTGAAGACAAAAACATTTTCTGTGTTCAAATCAAATAGCGAATGATTTTTTTTAAGCACCAACAACAAAACAAACGTTGCAAATCTCCCTGAAGATTTTGGCACTCTGAAGTGAATGTTTTGTACAAATGTTTTAAACGTGTTCGAAACAGCCAGGATTCAAACGGGCAAACATTCAGTCGAAGAGGAAACACAAACAATTGCTGTTCCAAAAGGCTGCTTCAGCTACGAGGAAGATTTATAGGACCTGCTCGCAAGATATCGAGCATGGTGAAGAGTTCATCTGGACGGGCTATCTGTGGCATGCTATTCCCTCAGTGATGAGTGCATTGCATTATTACATTATTAGCATTATTAGCATTTAGCAGACGCTCTTATCCAGAGCGACGTACAGTTGATTAGACTAAGCAGGAGACAATCCTAGAGACAAACGGCTGTGCGGATCTTATTGTGGCTAGACTGAGATTAGAACCACCGACCTTGTGTGTCCCAGTCGTTTACCTTAACCACTACGCTACAGGCCGCCCTACTGATCGTGTCGAGTGCGTATGACATGTACACAGTGTGTCGTGTTTGTGACGGCTGTCTTCCTCTTGTAACTACAGGATTGGTGGGAAAGCTTTGGAGATGAGCTGAGCTAACTGGTGTGCTTTTAAATCTATCACTGTTTCTTGGACACTGCAGTTGACTTTGATGGCTGTGAGTTCTGATTGCTTCTGAGGCTCCCGATTTGTGTTTGTTTTGTAGGTTCGTCATGGTAAATTTCAGTGAGTCTATGGCAAGATAACAAGCACAGACATTAGAAATTAAATAGTGTAAGCATATGCAGCTTGGGAATTTGGGCCAAGAATCAAATTTTTTTAGGGAGGGGAGGGAGATTGGGGATCATTGCCCATTTAAACGAATGTTTTTTTCTCGACCTTCCCGAAAAAAACAACTATAACTGAAGACCTAGATGGAAAAATCCGTACACGTTTTTTCTTTTTAAGGAAGTGAATGGTAAAGATGAGCAGGAATGTCCAATCAGACATGTTGTTATTCAAAGGCCCCAACCCCCGTTAGCCAATTACCCAGCAGCTGCTGCTCTTCCTGGCTGCTGGTGGCAGGCTAATGCGGGTATTGATGGGGAGGGTGGGGGGGGGGTCACGCTTTTGTGCCCCCGTTGCTAAGCAAGTCCCTGGTGACCTGCATTTTCTGGATGGGGAGGGGGTACTACCCAGACAGCCTTTAACCCCTGTTTGGGGAAGTTCTTTAATTTACGGGTGAGCGGATGACTTGTTGACTTGCAAAGGGGGTTAGGGAGGGAGGGGGGTGTTTGTCTGCCCCCCCCCCCCTTTTAGAGGGGGCCAGTTAGCCAACTTTTCCTCGTTCACATCTGTCGCCTCTGCCTACAGATTGTCTGACGTCCTGAGCAGAAACAGACAGCTGTTGCATTGTCCTCTCACCATTTCGCTGTTGATTTAGTGATTTATTTATTATTTTTTTTTTGATGACATTGGACACATCTCCGTCTAGGGTTAACGCATTACGCAGGACGTGTCTGTTCTCTAACAAATAAACCTGTTCAACCCTTTCAAGTTGAAAGGATTTAGTCATGGCAGGGAAGACATTTAAGGGTGGATACTGTCTTTTCTTTCATTCTGGTTGCCACTTCTTACATTGTTCCCCCCCTTCCCCCCCCTCAGAGCTGAAAATAACTGCTTCCTGTGCCGCTGTCTTGGAAACAGGGCTTCTGATGTTTTTTTTTTTTGGTGTTTTTTTGCACTGTTCTTCCAAACATAAGGCCATTCGTTATTTTTAACACCTGTGTGTTCCGGAGAACTTGAAGATACTTGAAGAACTTGAGTGCCTTTTGCCTTCTGCTGCCTCTGTTCTGTGGGTCTCTGTGTTACAGGGTGGGGGCAGGAGCAGTTTTATGGTATGTGCACCACAGTGCTGTAACGGGGTTCTTCAGCACCTTTCTTTAACTCACTCGGTGCCGTGCAACTCCAGAACACAATCTAGAATGTTGTTGGTTTGGCCGGTCAGGTTTGGGGAGTTAACCCTGTGAAGCTCGAGTTTTTTCTGGAATGAAAGAATGTGTTCTAGAACGCAACTGTGTCCGTCGCCAGTAGTGATGGTGTCATCAGCATTAGAATGTTCAATTAAGGGCACTCTAATCACATGTTTGTGACCTCACACCTTAAAGGGACAGTACCCCATTATTTCCTTCTTTGTCATGAGATTAAATTCCAGACACTTGTAATGAACTCTTATCCAGAGAGATGCACAGTACTGCAGGATATCAGTGTTTCTCTCAGTAATACACAAACACAGCATCACCGAGGAGGCACAGAGGCCCATGTATTTTTAATAAGTGTAATATTGACCAGACAAGCGGCAGTTTGTACTGTAACAAAAGAGTAGACGGATAGGCTAGACAGATAGCCTGTCTTCACACAGCCATACAGAAAACATAACCCGAAATAGGGGTCTCTCGGTGGCGCAGCCTGCAGAGCACTGACCGCATGCTCATTGCGAGCCGCGACGTCGGCGGTTCGAATCCGACCGTCCTACATTTGTCGCATGTCTTCCCCTCTCTCTTGCTCCCATTCTTCCTGTCTCTCTATACTATATACTGTCCAATAAAGCTGAAAAAGGCCTAAAAAATATCTTTAAAAAAAGAAAGAAAAGAAAACATAACCCGAAAGGAAAAACTGAAAAAAGAAAGGATATCTAAAGGGAGGTCATCAGGGGAACCGTGGCGATGGGACTGGAATGAGTCTGTCGTTTTTTTCCCGTTTTTTTTTTTCTTGGAAAAGCTTTCCCAAATTTGTCCTGGTTTTCCATCGGGCGCCCCATCTGCTGTCCCGTCCTGGCCTGTCCAAAAGATCCGGGCTTCTTCCAGATCTCCCGTCTGCCTCCTCGTTGTGACGGGAGGCGGCGAGAACCGTCGTCTGCAGTTAAGCGGCGTATGAATCCGAAAATTATACTCCAGATAAAGTTTGACTGGATTGGTCTTTTTTAATAGAATAGATGCAATAAGTGAGGATTTGCGGCTTTGCAAAGATCTTTTCAGTTTCTTAATTCCGTCCTTGCAACAGACGCCAGACAGTAAATCACATTTTTTGGCGAGAGGCTTTCTGTCAATGTTTGCTCCAGAAGAGCGACTCAGTGAAATTAGAGGTTTTCTCTTTTTGTGTGTTTTTGCATTTTAATTGGGCATTTGGACTGGTGTCTTTTCTTCCGCAGTAAATCTGTTACGATGCCTTGTCTAGTTTAAAAAAACAGCAATTAAATCCATGACCCCCCCCCCCCACCCCCCACCCCCACCCCCCATTCATTGAGTTTTTCTGCAGGTCTTTTGAAAAGGGGGGGGAGGGGGGTGTTGATTATGTTGTGCAGAGTGCTTTATCTAAGCTATATATAAACACCCCCTGTAGCTTGTTCCACACTTAGCGGTGACCACCCTCGGCTGAGCTGAAGAGCCTGCTGGGTAATTAATTGGATGCTTTGGCAGGGGGGGGTGGGCGGTTAGAAAATGGACAGAGCGGTGGTCCCCCCACCCCCCCCCGATCTCGAGAGCAGTCCCAAGTGCAGGGAGATGCACCCGCTGAAATGCTCTTCGCTTCAAGCGATGCCAAATGTGATCTGCTAGTGATACGTAGTGACACGTCAAATACGTAGTTGTTTCGGATTTAAATACCTTTCTGTGCTCACTTGATCTTGCCTGGTGCTATTGAGGCGACCAAGGGGGACCAGAAGTCAGGGTTTGCACTTTGGTTTCAATACACCAGACAAACTCTGTAAAGCATAGAAAAGTATTTGAATCCAAAGCAATTACGTATTTGACCCAGGTCTGATTCCGATGTTGATAATGTTTGTTATTTCAGTACGTAGCCATATGTTCCTGTAATATAAGCCCAAAGCATTGTAGGTGTTAATGAAGGGGGGCTGGGCGTGTTTGTGCCCCCTTGGACTGGCTGTAGGTGCCCTGTGGTGTGTGTGTGTGTGTGTGTGTGTGTGTGTGTTGAGTGTGGCAGCGCTCTCCTCATTGTAATGATGTTTTGAAACAGTTATGAGAGCCTGGCAGAGTTATCAGCACAGAGACACAATCGGGATGGTGAGGCAGTTATCAGCACAGAGGCACAATCGGGATGGTGAGGCAGTTATCAGCACAGAGACACAATCGGGATGGTGAGGCAGTTATCAGCACCGAGGCACAATCGGGATGGTGAGGCAGTTATCAGCACAGAGGCACAATCGGGATGGTGAGGCAGTTATCAGCACAGAGGCACAATCGGGATGGTGAGGCAGTTATCAGCACAGAGGCACAATCGGGATGGTGAGGCAGTTATCAGCACAGAGACACAATCGAGATCGGCTGGGCTCTAATGGCCTTTCTGAGCAGCACGCTCTCACGACTTTGCACGGGCCGAACGGGTTCAGAGAGCGGGCAGCGTGTCGCTTTAATGAGAGGCAGGGTCTCCAGGTCCACCAGGGGAGGTTGTGATGATGAAGCCCAGACCCCAGGTTAAAAGTGTGACCTTGGTCTCGACCTTGGACTGTCAGAGAGAGTGCGGGGTGTCAAGAAACCGCAAATGGGTCTTCGGTTTCCTTGCTAAAAGGCGGATATGCAGCCAGGTTACTTATGTGTTGTGTGCACAGTTTTACACCACTGAATGGTGCCCTTTGGGATCAGGACGATGGTCTTGCCTTAAAGCTGAATTCTGCCATTGGAACATTTTGAACTTGCAAAGGAGAGATACCAACAATGGACATTTAATGCTAGAACAAGACCGTTAAAGAATCTATGTAAGGAATATTACATTATATTACATTGAAGTCATTTTGCAGACACTCTTATGCAGAGCGACGTACAATAAAGTGCAAATCATAACCAGGGAATATCTTTGAAGATGATGATGATGATGAGGATGATCATTTTGTTATTCTGGTTGCATAAATTAGGAAAAACACTATAAATATTTAAGTGTCGACAAAAGTGTGGTGTTTCGCCACCAATGCTGAATTGGCACTGAAGAGAGAGGGGGGGGGGGGGGGATTAGCACCTCCCCCCTCCAGTCTCTCCCTGCCAACGAGAGCACAACTGCCACGGAGAGAATCTTCTGGAACAACGCGTTCGCCGTCACTGCTGTCTCGCGCAATTAAGGGGAGTAATTAAGGGGAGTAATTATAGTCTTTTCCCTGACACTGCTGAGTGTCGTCTTGCCGGGTTACTCGTCTGTTGAAGGCACACTCTCCGCGCGCGGACGGGACCCGGGTTTGACATCGAGTGCCCTCTAGCCGGGTTACTCCCCTGGTTAAGGCACACTCTCCGTGTGTGGACAGGACCCGGGTTTGACATCGACGAGGGCCCTCTAGCCGGGTTACTCCCCTGGTTAAGGCACACTCTCCGTGCGCGGACGGGACACAGGTCTGACATCAACGAGCGCCCTCTAGCCGGGTTACTCCCCTGGTTAAGGCACACTCTCCGTGTGTGGACAGGACCCGGGTTTGACATCAACGAGTGCCCTCTAGCCGGGTTACTCCCCTGGTTAAGGCACACTCTCCGCGCGCGGACGGGACCCGGGTCTGACATCAACGAGCGCCCTCTAGCCGGGTTACTCCCCTGGTTAAGGCACACTCTCCGCGCGCGGACGGGACCCGGGTCTGACATCAACGAGCGCCCTCTAGCCGGGTTACTCCCCTGGTTAAGGCACACTCTCCGCGCGCGGACGGGACCCGGGTCTGACATCAACGAGCGCCCTCTAGCCGGGTTACTCCCCTGGTTAAGGCACACTCTCCGCGTGTGGACAGGACCCAGGTTTGACATCCCCGTCACACGCTCAATCCGTCATTCCTCTTAAACAACAGCCGCCGTCAGACACCCCCAGATGGAGACGCTGCGGAATTAACGCGCCATCTGTGTCCTATTTTCTGTCTTTTCTCAGTGTTACAATGGCCAGCGACGTCTGTCTGCTGATCTATGGCGCTAACCAGGAGGGCAGTGTCAAATCCGGTCGCTGTGGTTCGTCACTTCGTTGATTTGCTGGATCAAAACTATTGTTTGTTATACCTCAGTGGTAAAGTTGTATGTATTTTAACAAGACAAGTTGAATAAAAATCAGTTGGTAAGCAAATAATAATATAGTGTTTACAAGGGTGTTACAAACGGCCCAACATATACAGCATAAAGCAAACATAGTCAAAGCAATGCCACAAACAGAAGTAGGCTAATTGGTGATAAAAAATGCAGAGTATGTGTCTAAAAACAAGTTTAAAACGATTAAAGTTTCAGACTCCAAACAGGGAGAGAATATAAATTTACTATCATTAAAATCATTTCTGAAACCATAAATTCAAAAAAGCAAAATATCAACACATAAACGCAACTTTTTTTAATACGTTTGAAAGCTGCTTTAAAAAAAAGAAAAACATACCTCATTAGAGTAGATTTAGAAATCTTAAAAGTGCCTCGTGACTCACAAGATTTAATCCCGATTTGGCTTTGACTACAAATAAAATAAAAAAAGTAGATTTGTTTGGTGGGTCTCTTTATCTAGCGGGCACACACCGTCACAGGCGGTGAAATACGGCTTTAATTAGTCCTCTTTCCACAAGGCCCTTTCGGGGAAGAGACAGTGAGGGCGACGAGCTGCTGAGTTCTGTGATTTAAGATGAGGCCTGCAGTTCTGCTGTTTACTGCTGCCGCTGAACAAAGGGAGGTCAGAGTTTGGCGGGTTTGGCTGGTTTGGCGGTTTGGCAGCTTGGCAGTTTGGCGGTTTGGCAGTTTGGCAGTTTGGCAGGTTTGGCAATTATGCAGTTAGGCAGTTAGGCAGTTGGGCAGTTGGGCAGTTAGGCAGTTAGGCAGTTAGGCAGTTTGGCAGTTTGGCAGTCTGACTGCTGACCGGAGTGCAGCTCTGAGCGATGCTAGCCTGCTCAGCAGCCTGGGCTTGGGTCATTTCTGGGCCTTTAGCGGCGCGACCCAGCCTTTTTGTTTCGTAATTGGCCGTCGCTGGTCCAATCAGGGCTGAGCTGGGAGGGACCATGGCCCTGGAGAAGCGGGAGAGAACACAGCCGCCGCTGGTGCCGGGCGGCGGTTCTGGCGGGATTTAATAAAGAGGGCCTGGCTGTAAGGCAGCGTAGCATAGCGTGCAGCGTAGCATAGCGTGCAGCGTAGCGTAGCGTAGCCGCCTTTGTGCCGGCGTCTCTGCGGGTTCTGTCCTCCCTAATGGACCTCTTTTCATGCCAGTGTCACCCGGAGGCGTAGAGCTGGGTGGGGGGTCGGAGAATTCTGTGGGAGGGGGTGGTTTAAATGGAGTACGGGGCGTGGAGAGGACTTTCTCAAACCCCCCTGGAGCTAGTCGCTCCGATGAGTCGCGTCTGAGCGCACGGAGCCGGGCATTGTGGGAAACGCGGTTTTGTGAAACCAGAAGCGGCCGGCGCAGGCTTAAGAGCGTTAGCACGCTAGCATGCTGCGCGCTAGCACCCACAGGGCCACAGGAAGTCTTTCTCTTGATCGCTCCGGCTCGCAGCGGCAGGCTGCGCTGGCGGAGGTCTGGACGGGGGATTGCAGGGAGTCTTACTGGCTGTACATCTGCAGAAGTTAAGCCCGTTAGCATTGTGGCATCGCCACGGGCGGGTGGGAGAAGCCAGGCAGGCGAGCACGTCCCCCTAATTCAGGGGTCTCCCGTCTGGTCTGAAAAGGGCCGGCGTGAGTGCAGGTGTTTGTTTTAGCCCGGCTCTACAAGCAGCCAATCACGGTCCGTCAAGACCTCGATCAGTAGAATCCAGAGTCTCAGTGCTGGGATCCAGACTGTTCTAAGACTACATTCTAGTGTTCTAAAAATATCAGAACTGTTCTGAGATGCCGTCGGAAGTGTTCTGAGACACAACTGAAAGTTTTAGAGAGAGTAACAAACTCTGGGCTGGAGCCAGCAGAGGAATTAAATAAAAAAAGAAACAATAAAAAATATAAATAAATGTGACAGTTCAAACAGTAGCGTGCAGGATAATGAAGAGTGGAGGAAGACTGTTATTGCAGCTTTCAGGACCTGCCGTTCAGAGAGCAGCCATGAGAAATCACCGGCTGTCAGGTTATCACGTCAAAGCCTTCCCCAGCCCTGCTTCCATTTCCCCACGTCTGTTTCTCAACACTTATCTTTCCACACCTCTCCTTCTGAATCAAGTGTGCAGTTCTGTCGCCCTGTGCTCCCCCTCCACACATGCCCGCACACCCCACACCCAGTCCCACCCCCACCCCCACACACCTCCACACCCAGTCCCACCCCCGCACACCCCACACCCAGTCCCAGTCCCACACACCTCCACACCCAGTCCCAGTCCCACGTCCACACCCCACACCCAGTCCCACGTCCACACACCTCCACACCAAGTTTCCCCACAGCTCCACACCCCACACCCACCTCCCCACCTCCCCACCCCACACCCAGTCCCACCTGCTTGCCCACCCACCACCTCCCCACCCCACACCCAGTCCCGCCCCACCTCCCCACCCCACACCCAGTCCCACCCCCGCCCCCACCTCCCCACACCCAGTCCCACCCCCACACCTCCGCACCAACCCCAACCTCAACACTCACCCCCACCCCCACCTCCACATCCCCAGTTACTGAATTTCGTCCTTGTTCAGTCTCTAGCAATACAGCACACTGGAGCTATCTAAAAATAACACACAACCTCTAGCCCAGAACACACATTCACAGCAGAGAGAGGGGAGGAGAAAGGGAGAGACAGAGCGAGAGAGAAGGGGAGAAAGTGAGAGAGGGCGTAATGTTCTGGGCGTCTCAGGGACATAAGAGATGCTCTTTCTCCATCAGGGCTGAAAGCTGTGCTGGTCATCAGAGTGGGCTCCTCTCACTGCCACAGCTCAGCTTTCTCATAAATGTGTGTGTGACAGGCACACACACACACACACACACAGGCAAGCACACACACACACACACACACACACACACACAGCCACACACACGAGTGCGCGCACACACACACACACACACACACACACAGGTACACACACACACATACACACAGACATACACACACACACACACACACACACAGGTGCACACACACACATACACACAGACATACACACACATATACACACACACACACACAGGTGCACACACACACATACACACAGACATACACACACATACACACATACACGCACACACAGGCGCACACACACACACACACACACACACACACACTCTCTTTTTCATGGGCGGTGTCGTGGCTGTTTAAGGGCCCCGGTATGTTTCGGGGTCTGTGAGGATGGGGGTCCCTCTCGGTCTGTGAGGGGTCTGTGAGGGGGTCCCTCGCGGTTCAGCTGTGTGAGCGTGGAGGCCTGGGGGGGCTTACCCCTCCCGCCCCAGCCCACAGGAGTGTGCAAACGCCTCAACATTCATCCCACACACACCTTCCATGCTGACTCAGAAGTGATCTTCACCGCCTGCTGGAAGCTAGGAGCGCTCCGTTAGTGTTGCAGAGCTGTGTTCGGTGAAAATGTGAGGCAGTGAAACCACTGAACCGCCGTTTACCATGAGCCATGACACACGGGTACGGATTGGCTATCGGCCGCTTTGATCTAGACTGTCGTTTCATTATTATCTAACGCTTTCCAGGACACAACGTCTTTGATCATTTCTCCTCCTGCTCCCACTGCTTTTGGGAAATGTTCCCTCTGCTGTGTTCACAGGCTCGTCTTCTCTCTCTGCCTAGATTAGTGGCGCTATCCTGCGTATCCTCGCCTGCATGGTAAACTACCGGAAGATTACCGCGCGTCACTGACCGTCCTGTTACGATTGGCGTGTAAAATCAAGGCAAGGTGTGAGGTCACAATACCTGATCTGAATGTTCTAAACTGAACATTCTAACGCTGATGTCACAATCACTGCTGGTGACTGAACAATGGAGTTCTACAGAAGGAAAAAAAAAAAAACCTTCAAAGGGTTAAAGAAGATTAAAGACATTTAAACAGGGGAATAATGACAGACTCCCTGTACCATTACGGCATGTTGGTTGTGTGAGAGTGGAAATTTTTATGGAGCGTACTGATAGGAATTGCTGAGCGGGGTGGAGGAGGGAGGAACACAACAGAGAGGGGGAATAGCTCAGCTCAATTCTTTCTCTGTCTACCCCCACCCACTCTCTCTCCCTCCCTTTATGTTTTCCTCTCTTTCTCCATCCCGTCTTCCATCCCTCCTTCCTACGTCTCTCTCTCCTTCCCCCTTTTCTCTCACCCCCGTCAACTTCTGTCTTCCCTTCTCTCTCTCTTCTCTTTTTTTCCTGACCCCTCTCTCTTTCTTTCCCCTCTCTTTCTTTCCTGCTTTCTCTTTTCCTCTCCTGCTCTGGCTCTCTCGTTCTTGCTCTCCGCCCCTGTGATAAAGGCCGGGGCAGAGTCCACACAGGAAGCCTGGTGGCTGGTGTCAGGGAAGGGCGTTGATTGGCTGTCCTGTTCAGGCTGTTCACTTATCACACGTGGAGCTGCATCTGATGCAGACCGGAGCATTTCAGCCAAGATATGCCTACTGACTGTACAGGAAGATGCATCTGCTGGTTTGGACCAGGCACAGTTTGGGTTGGATGGGTGTAAGGATCATATCAGGAGGAGTGTTTTAAAGACTTTGCATTCAAGACCCGACTTCGTTTTTTTCGTCTAATGCAGCCCTTTTCTGAGCATAAAATTTGACACCCTGTTATTATTTTATAGTCTTGCGCTTTTTAAAGTGCGCAGGCCATTTGTACAGAAGCGCAACTCTGGCATAAAAATCCAGCTGTGAACAGCTTGAAATTACCAGCTACCAGCTGTTTCAAAACATTGCTTGAGCTGACCAAACCATGTTGAGCATGGAGCCGGTCTAACTGGTCAACCATTACATTACGTTAATGGCATTTGGCAGACGCTCTTATCCAGAGTGACGTACAGTTGATTACCGTAAATCCTCAAATTGGGCCGGGGTCTTTTATTTACTTTTATTTACATAGGCTGCACATTATTTGGGGGCGGCCTGTAGCGTAGTGGTTAAGGTAAATGACTGGGACACGCTAGGTCGGTGGTTCTAATCCCGGTGTAGCCACAATAAGATCTGCACAGCCGTTGGGCCCTTGAGCAAGGCCCTTAACCCTGCATTGCTCCAGGGGAGGATTGTCTCCTGCTTAGTCTAATCAACTGTACGTCACTCTGGATAAGAGCGTCTGTCAAATGCCAATAATGTAATGTAATGTAAACAAAGCACAGGCCTTTATTTGGGGCAGGCTTGTATTCGAGGCAGGCCTTTATTTCTTATTAGGCTTCTGTTGTAGAATTTTATTCTTAGAAATAAAGTAAAAGGCTACACTTAAAGTGGGCCAACACTGTTCAACACTTCCTGTAACCGCTCAGAAATCAATTAGTGTTGGCTAATCAGGAACACCGTTTGGTAAGTCATAGTGTCAGTCTTAATAGACTTAGTTTATTGCAAATATTCTCAAACACAATAAATCACATGCAAGTCCAGAATCCATAAAATAACAACTTGCCAGACACGCCTTCATGAACAATAACAAATCAAATTAGCGTAGATAACAGCCAGTTAAGGATCTTTTTTTCCTAAAGTGCGTTTTATTGTGTTATTTATGCGTTTTGTTTGGAGCAGCATACCAGTAGGCTATCAAAAGATTTTCGCTTTGGTTTGGGATTTAATTTACTTTTTTTACTGTTTGATTCTATTGCTAAATGTTGGGACTGATGGGCACTGAAACCTGGGGGGTATTTCATGGTTCACTGTTAAGTTTTATGTAGTTGAAAGAGTGTCGGAATTTCCTCTGTTTATTGCGAGCCAAGGCAGCCCCTTTCATTCATTCATTGAACGTGCTCTGTGCTGTAAATACATGGAAACCTTATTGCGTAGCCAAGTAGCCTAAATTGAGTTAATTTTTAATTTTGCCTGATTTACTTTTTATTAAATTCGTAGGCTGGAATGCCTCGCGGCAACAATTGTGTTTAAATGTATACTGCTTCAGCCTTTGGCAAGAAGGGGGGCGGCAAGCGACTGGTAGCTTGAGAGCCACGTGTTGGAGACCCATGGTGTAGGACAACGACTTTTCATTGGCAACAGTATTAAACCAACCAACAATATAAAATATTAAGAAGAGCTCTTTTATTTCATTGAGTTAAATCGAAACAATGTCTTCTAGTGCTCATGGACTGACAGCCCTACTGGTAGGCAATATTACCCCGGCTTGTATTTGGGGGCCGGCCTTTATTTGTCCGAATCGGCCACGCCCCCGGCTATTATCCGAGGCCCGGCTTCAAATAGAATCCCGGACTCAATTTGAGGATTTACGGTAGACTAATCAGGAGACAGTCCTCCTCTGGAGCAATGCAGGGTTAAGGGCCTTGCTCAAGGGCCCAACGGCCTGTGCGGATCTTATTGTGGGTACACCGGGGATTGAACTACCGACCTTGCGTGTCCCAGTCATTTACCTTAACCACTACGCTACAGGCCGGCCCCCTGCTACCAGCTACCAGCCGTTTCGAAACCGAGCTTGAGCTGTTGTTTTTCTTCAGCTGGGAAGATCACCCCGGCCCTTGAGGAAGAGAGACAGCTGCTTTTACCGTGTCTGTGGATGCCGTGTGTCAGCACCGCTCCCTGCTGCCCTCCTGGTGTGTGTGGGAGATCACGGTTCACACGCACTCTGTGGTACCTGCGTCTGGGGGTGACTGGGCGACGTGTGACGCTTACCGCCTCCAGCAGACCGGCTGCAGTCCTCCAGCAGACCGGCTGCAGTCCTCCAGCAGACACAGACAGGCTGCAGTCCTTCAGCAGACAGGCTGCAGTCCTTCAGCAGACAGGCTGCAGTCCTTCAGCAGACACAGACAGGCTGCAGTCCTCCAGCAGACACAGACAGGCTGCAGTCCTTCAGCAGACACAGACAGGCTGCAGTCCTCCAGCAGACACAGACCAGCTGCAGTCCTTCAGCAGACAGGCTGCAGTCCTCCAGCAGACAGGCTGCAGTCCTCCAGCAGACACAGACAGGCTGCAGTCCTCCAGCAGACAGGCTGCAGTCCTCCAGCAGACACAGACAGGCTGCAGTCCTTCAGCAGACACAGACAGGCTGCAGTCCTTCAGCAGACACAGACAGGCTGCAGTCCTTCAGCAGACACAGACAGGCTGCAGTCCTTCAGCAGACACAGACAGGCTGCAGTCCTTCAGCAGACGCAGACAGGCTGCAGTCCTTCAGCAGACACAGACAGGCTGCAGTCCTTCAGCAGACACAGACAGGCTGCAGTCCTCCAGCAGACACAGACAGGCTGCAGTCCTCCAGCAGACAGGCTGCAGTCCTCCAGCAGACACAGACAGGCTGCAGTCTTTCAGCAGACACAGACAGGCTGCAGTCCTTCAGCAGACACAGACAGGCTGCAGTCCTCCAGCAGACAGAGAGGCTGCAGTCCTCCAGCAGACAGAGAGGCTGCAGTCCTTCAGCAGACAGGCTGCAGTCCTTCAGCAGACACAGACAGGCTGCAGTCCTTCAGCAGACACAGACAGGCTGCAGTCCTCCAGCAGACACAGACCAGCTGCAGTCCTTCAGCAGACAGGCTGCAGTCCTCCAGCAGACAGGCTGCAGTCCTCCAGCAGACACAGACAGGCTGCAGTCCTCCAGCAGACAGGCTGCAGTCCTCCAGCAGACACAGACAGGCTGCAGTCCTTCAGCAGACACAGACAGGCTGCAGTCCTTCAGCAGACACAGACAGGCTGCAGTCCTTCAGCAGACACAGACAGGCTGCAGTCCTTCAGCAGACGCAGACAGACTGCAGTCCTTCAGCAGACGCAGACAGACTGCAGTCCTTCAGCAGACACAGACCGGCTGCAGTCCTCCAGCAGACACAGACAGGCTGCAGTCCTTCAGCAGACACAGACAGGCTGCAGTCCTTCAGCAGACACAGACAGGCTGCAGTCCTTCAGCAGACACAGACAGGCTGCAGTCCTTCAGCAGACACAGACAGGCTGCAGTCCTTCAGCAGACGCAGACAGGCTGCAGTCCTTCAGCAGACGCAGACAGGCTGCAGTCCTTCAGCAGACACAGACAGGCTGCAGTCCTTCAGCAGACACAGACAGGCTGCAGTCCTTCAGTCCTGTGGTCTCTGCACTCATCACTGCTGCTTGGCAACCTGTCTCTAGCGCCAAACCACGGAGGTTGTGACCTGGAAAATGTAAATGGCCTTTATCCAAAGCGCTGTACAATTTGATGCTTCTCATTCACCCATTCACATACACATGCAAGGTATGCATGCCATGCAAGGCACCGACCAGCTCGTCAGGAGCATTTAGGGGTCAGGTGTCTTGCTCAGGGACACTTCTACACACCCAGGGTGGGATCGAACCGGCAACCCTCCGACTGCCAGACGACTGCTCTTACAGCCTGGGCCAATGTCGCCCCATTACCTGGAAAGATTTTCATGCTATAGGCTATTCAAAATTTGTTTTTGTGTATGTATTTTTCTAGTTTCAGAATCATTGATGTGCCCAGAAAATGTATAAAGGCATAATATAACCATATATATATATATATAATATAATATAACTGCTGAACATTATCACTGATGATTGCAATCTGTGGATATAATATGTATATTCAGAGTTATTTGGATATTACATGATCTAAAGTGAAATACCCCTTATGAAAAATATGTTTTTCCCATGTGTGTAGATCCGGTATGTTGGCATTCCTGACTTGTTATCAACAAGTGAAAAATGTGCTAAATCTGATCAATCCAGTGATATTTTCAGCATTTAGCTCGAAATATGAAATGTGTAAACAGGAGGAGTGAATATAAATATACCCATTATTTTGCTCTGGTCTCAGTGGGATATATTGGCATATAGCCCATTCGATATGTTATCCAGCAAAAATGAGGACATATTGGCTTGTTGGAAAATATAATGTGGCGTACTTTAATCTATTCCAGTGTATTGTTCAGCTTACGTCAGGGTGTGCTTTAATATGGCTTTGTGTTTAATATGCGTTTGCCGTGTGCTTGTTATCGCAGTACTTTTCAATGTGAATTGGCAGTTGGCTTCAAACTTGTTCCGTGTCATTTTGAGTTGAGGTGAATGATCTGCATTTTCATTGAACGTTGCAGTTTCGGTGACCCTGTAGGGTCTGAATCCACTGCGCTGTGCACTCAGACACGCACACCGTGACCTCTGACCTTTCTAAACTGTGCGGATTGGCCTGGACTCCCCTTACTGTCCCAAGGGCGTGGCGTGAAGTAGCGTTTCCGCGCTGGGGTGGTCGCTGGGCAGACCTGATTTAATAAGCGGGAGTTTTGGGGGGGGGGGCGGGCGTGGGGGTCATTTTAAACTGTGCCGTTCCTGCCTCTCTCGCTGTTTGGGGGGGGCAGGGGGGGGCTCATTCCTGCCCATCTCGCTGTTTGGGGGCGGGGGGCGTGGTGGCTGTTTGGAGGGGGGGGTCTTGGTTTGGGGGGGGCTCATTCCTGCCCCTCTCGCTGTTTGGAGGGGGGGTCTTGGTTTGGGGGGGGGGGCGGGGTCTTTATCCCATTTCCCTCTGCCAGCTCGGCTCACGCCTGCTCCAGAAATTAATCTTGCGTTATGAGTACCAGACGTGCCCCTAAGCCGTGCGCACAGCACGCACGCCATTGTACGGTAACTGTGTTTTCGTAACTAATCCATTACATTCTGTTGCGTCGTTAGGTCAGCCAGAACCCCCCCCTCCCCCTCCCCCTCCCCCCTGAGCTGGGTTTCTGGCTGACCTAAACGCCGGGCCTGGGGTGTGTTAGCCCAGTGCTGACGGGGGGACTGTGGCAGTTTGTGACTCACCGCCACAAGACTGGTAATTCCCGCCGGACCGGGGTTGTCCTGTTAGCTGCCTGCCGGGGTTGTCCTGTTAGCTGCCTGACAGGGTCGATTACAGTGATTGCAGTGATTGCAGTGAAGTCCGCTCCACGTTGGACACTAATGATTCTCACGCTGACGCCCCGCCCCCCTGTCTGTGACCTGCCAATCACCTGCACAGGCTGACCAGTTCCCACGCCTGCCTGCCCGCCCCTGTCCGTCAGAGCGCGGTGTTGATTCATTGACATTGAGGTGACTGACAGGAAGGGATCCCACTCTAGTGCTTATGTCACAGATGTTTTTTTTTCATTTTACCAGGAAGTCTCGCTGAGCTCAAAATCTCTTTTCCAAAGGAAACCTAACCAAAATGGCAGCCTGGTTACACGGTAAACACACAGGGGAAATGTAAAAGTGCTGAAAACGGTGACGTGCAGTAAAAGGTCGTTAGTCGCCGTCGGGATCGAGAACGGGAGCACACAGCGTGTGTAAGGCTGATCTAAAGGAACGAACGGGTCAAGCATCAATCTTTATTCCACAACCATGGTGTGAAGTAGTCCAGTGCCTTTTGAGCGGACGGTTCTGATTCTGAGGTCGTGTGGAGTGAATCGTGTGGGTTTTGGCTGTTGGGTTGCAGGCTCCCTTCACTGCAGGTAAAACGCACAGGAATGAAGACGGCTCGATTGTCCGGTTCCCGGGCGTTCCCTGATTTCACGCGTCACGTTTCTGTTGCGTGGGATAACACTGCCGGCCTTGCATCGCTGTTTTTCTCAACATTTTCTCAGTACCCTCTTTGTCTTTTTTTTTTTTTTCATATTCATATTCATATTCATATTCACACTCTTCTGGCTTGTTTTTCAGTTCCAAAAAGTTTCACACGACGAGTAAACAAAAACTTCGGCCTGAACGGCGTGAGATTTACAACACGTGAAACATCAGGTCTGTAAAACACGGCTTTAATCCTGTAATAAACGAGATTCATGCCGTGTAATAAATAGCACGCGATCCGTGTAAACAGCGGAAAGCATAGCTGAGGAGCGGTTTGTGAAATGATAAATAAATAAATAAATAATGAATAAATAAGTGAGTATCCCTCCCGGTGTGCCCGTTGTTCGCTGCATCGACATCGCCACGGCGTCGGCTGATGAATTGGCCCGGTCGCCGCGGGTGACGGTTTAAATGATATGAAATGATTGTTCGGGCATAAATTAGGCGGTTGAGACCAACAGCCGTTTAACGGCGGAGCGAACCCGCTCCGCTGTCTGACGGCAGCGCTCCCTGGAAGTCTGATTAAACTGCGGCGTTCCGAGTGCGCTTTTGGACGCGCGTCTGGAAGGTGTTCTGGGACGTCCCTGCCGGCTTTCCTCTCTTACGAACGGAGGCGGGATCAATTCCGCTTTAATTCAGCCAGTTCAGGAAATGGACCGAACTTCAATTTCTTCAGCTGAAAAAAAACCCCCCAGTTAATTTCCTTAATTTACTGAAGTGGGTTCTCTGGCATAATTACAGAGAGATCAAGGTCACAAAGCAGGATTACTGCATATCTGCACTGAGTACACACACGCATATGCGCACACACACACACGCTCTCACACCCACACACAAACATGCACACCCACACACACTTGCATTTGCACACACACTTGCATATGCGCACACACACGCATATGCACACACCCACACATACCCACCCACACACACCCACACATACCCACACACACCCACACAGGTTTATCATTTAGATGGACAGAATATCCTGAGCTAACTCTGCTAAAGGGAGGAATGTCTTGCTTGGTTGTGTTTAATTGAATTCACCTTTTTTTGTTTGACTTCAGAGACCATAGAAACATGTGATGCACTCAAGAGCAAGGATTTGACTGCTGGGCTGAACTGCTCAACCAGCCACCAGCGGTTTCAAAATCTAGCTTGAGCTGTTTGTTTCAGCAGGGTCCCTGTCCAGTGTGCCCCATGTCTGCTCTCCGCTGGGCGTTGGGAGCGTGTCTCTCACTCTCTCCCTCCCTCTCTCTCTCCCTCCCTCCCTCTCTTCCTCTCTCTCACTCCCTCCCTCTCTCTCTCTCACTCCCTCCCTCCCTCTCTTTCCCTCCCTCTCCCTCTCTCCCTCTCTCCCTCTCCCCCTCCCTCCCTCTCTCCCTCTCTCTCCCTCTCTCTCATAAACCCCGTGGCTGTATAGAGGCGGTGTTGTTCACTGGGCTGTGTGTGACTCAGACGTGTGACACGCTGTTTTACCGCTCCCGCCCCCAGCGGGGGCCGCTTCCCGTTAAAGCCCCTCCCTCCCTCCTCAGAGCTCCTCTCATTGGTGCAGGGGGGAGTGGGCCGCGCCTGTCGAACCCCAGCCGCCGTCGCCGTGGCAACCCGCGGCCGTGGGTGTTGGTCTTAAGGTGAAAATTAAAACTGCAGACCCAGTCCCTCTCCAGGACCAGGGTTGGAGACCACTGAGCTAGTGGCTTGACTGAGACCCGGAAGGTTGGTGGGTCAATCCCTGGTGTAGCCACGACAAGATCCATGCAGCTTTTGGGCTCGTGAGCAAGGCCCTTAACCCCACATTGCTCCAGGGGGTATTGGCCCCTGCTTAGCCTCATCAACTGCAAGCCACTTTGGATAACGGTGTCAGCTAAATAACTAATGTAATGTACGTACGGCTGATTGCCGATATAATGATTTTTTAAAATGTATTGCACTTGGCCTTCCCTGGGAAAATGCTGTCATCAGGCACCAGTACAGCCATCTGTAATTCATAAAATAAAAACTACTATCAATGAGTAATGTCATATGGATTTCCATGCACATTATGATCAAATAAAAATTGTTATTAGGCAGTTCCAGAGTCGGATATTTTGGCCTTTACGTGGCCCGTGTCTGTTAAGGGGGTTCCTTTGTGCTCTGGAAGCTGTGAGAGTTTAATTTGGCTGCGCTGGGATTTAAGAGCCTCGGGTTTAATCACGTCCAGGAGGAAGAGCCTTTCATTCACGTACCTTCCAGGTTAGAGCGTTCTTCCTGTTTCTTTTTCTTTGACTTTCATAGTTAAAGCTCAAGCTGCAGTAAAGCATTTTTTTCCCCCCACTTTTACAATTTACAATAACAAAACATAATAACTGAACCTCCCTATAATATTGTGGACTTTTTTAAGGGGCTTTGAATTGTAATGGAGGATGTGATGTTGGGAATAATTTAATTCTCCCCATATTAATTTTTACTGCGAGCTCATGGTCTTAAATTACCCTTATTTTTTCCTTTGTAGTGGATTTGTGAGATGCCCTTTGACCCTTGTAGTGACAGATCTGGGGGGGGACTGTGGTATGGGAAATGTAGTTTAGTATGTCCTCCGGGCCTTATTATGTTAAAAGCCGTACGTTTGAAACCCTGACAGAAACCCTGGCTCCTTTCTTCATGATTTCATGGCCACATTAGGAATTCTCACCCTCATTAGTGCTCGGGATTGGGTTGGAGGAAGGGAATCCTACCCACCCGCCATTTTGTTTCAGTGTGTTTTTATGTTGCAGGATCTCTGTGGGAGCCACAGACACTGTGTCCCTAACAGAGAGAGCGTTTAACTGGCACCACAGCATGGTCTGGGCAATTGCTGTTTGGACAATCCAGTTTCTTTCCATGATTTCTTTTTGTCATAAACCTGGGTTTAAAAGTGATCTTTTTGCTTTAGTTCAGTTTGTTTATTCACGCCCTCTGCGTGGGTCGTACGTTATTTCAAGTAACGCGATCTTGGGCAGAGTTACTCGACTTGAATTTTTTAGCTTTATTTAGCTTTTCCTTTCCCATTGTCTTGGACGCAAACTGCGTTTTGACCCAACCTCGGCTTACGGCTGCACGACGGACTCGCGATGGAAATAGCTCTCGAGTTCGCGGGCAATTACCGAAATGTTTTTTTTATGAGAAATGTGGGCAGATTTCCTTTCGCAGTTCGTACGTGGTGTAAGTGTGCCGCGTGACCGCGCCCAGCGAGTGTTTGTGCGCGCAGTCATCAGGCTGCGGTCTGTGCTGCCCCGGCTGCCCCGCTCTCATCCCACTGACGGACGTTACAAATTACAGCGCGTGTAGGATTTTCGACTTTAATAGACGCGCTCCTTTTAGCAACGGCTGTCCCGCACCGAGTTACAAGGCGTTATTACCGCGTCAGGCTTCTGATTGTGCTCCAGGACTGAGTCGCTCTGTGTCACTCCGTTATTCTGTCGGTCTTTAAAACCCGTTTTTTTTTTTAGCTGTCGGAGGTGTCCGATTTGGGTACCTGTCTCGCTTCCGAAAATGTTTAGCTTTGATGGTTTTTTTTTTTTAATGTGGTGTTTGAATCTGCTGACATTTTCCACGGTGGATGGACAGAAAAATGATATTGCAGAGAACCGGGAGGAGGATTTTTCGATTACGTTTGACTTCGGATGCCGAAAGTGTATCTAGAGCAGGGGTGTCGAATCGCAACCAAAAAGGGCCTCTGTTGCTGCTGGATTCTGTTTTAGCCTGGCACACTGACACACAATTCAGCAAAAATAATTAATCGGTCTTCAATGAAGACCTTGGTAAGTAGAATCCGGGAGGCAAAAACTAGAACCTGCGCCCACACTGGCCCTTTTCGGATCAGATCAGACACCCCTGTTTGAGGCATGGGGTTCATGAAGTTTACCTGCACCAGAGTTAGCCTGGGAAGCTAATATTCTCCCTGGGCTGCCTGTCTGTGGATGCTGGGAATGAACCAGACTACACAGGGGAATCGCACACAAACACGGGGAAAACAAACTCCACACGGCCAGGACTCAAACCCAGAACCTCCTCCTCACGAGGCACCAGTGTCGCCCTCCATATGAATGCAGTAATTCTCATAACAGTTATGGACGAACGTGTTCAGAGACGGCTTTATTGTGTTAAGTGCGGATAATAAGTTCAGGCACATCCAAAATGAGTCCCGGACACGTGTGACGAATTTAACGGGAAATGAGGGCGAATGTTGCTCGTGTATGAGAAACCTGTTCAGCAGCTGTATTTAATGAAGGAGGTGCCTTAGCACTGGAGTACGACCCAGACCTGCTTCCACACCGGCCCTTCTGGGATACGTTCAGGAGAGACATCAGCCAGTCAACGTTTTGGGATGCATACGGGAGATATCAGTCAGTCAGGGTTTTGGGATACATGCAGGAGAGACATCAGCCAGTCAACGTTTTGGGATGCATACGGGAGATATCAGTCAGTCAGGGTTTTGGGATACATGCAGGAGAGACATCAGTCAGTCAACGTTTTGGGATACATACGGGAGATATCAGCAAGTCAAGGTTTTGGGATACATGCAGGAGAGACATCAGTCAGTCAACGTTTTGGGATACATACGGGAGATATCAGTCAGTCAGGGTTTTGGGATACATACGGGAGATATCAGTCAGTCAGGGTTTTGGGATACATACGGGAGATATCAGTCAGTCAGGGTTTTGGGATACATTCAGGAGAGACATCAGTCAGTCAACGTTTTGGGATACATACGGGAGATATCAGCCAGTCAACGTTTTGGGATACATACGGGAGATATCAGCCAGTCAAGGTTTTGGGATACATACGGGAGATATCAGTCAGTCAGGGTTTTGGGATACATACGGGAGATATCTGTCAGTCAACGTTTTGGGATACATACGGGAGATATCAGCAAGTCAAGGTTGTGGGATACATACGGGAGATATCAGTCAGTCAGGGTTTTGGGATACATGCAGGAGAGACATCAGTCAGGAGGAAACGCTGTGCTAATTGTGCACACATGTGGGAAAGCGGTTTGGCAGCAGTATTTAAGGAGGCCTATGGCCTGTGTCCGCTTAATGGTGCCGTACTTAAGGCACGTCTGGGTGCTCCGAGCAGTAAAAGTGTCAGATTTGTTTCATTAAGAAATTACGGGAAACGCTAATTTCACAATAATTTCATAATCTGACGGATGTTGTATATCAGGGCCCATTAACTGTGATAACCAGCCTTGCACCAAAGTACAGTGGATTTCAAATAAATGTGGTTTGATAAAGTCTGGTAAAAACACATTTCGAGGCCGTATTCCATGTCACCATGGACAACGATGGACAGAGAGTACTGTAGGCACCCGCTCTGTATGA
The DNA here is from genome assembly GCF_963514075.1 of Conger conger. Taxonomy (NCBI): domain Eukaryota; kingdom Metazoa; phylum Chordata; class Actinopteri; order Anguilliformes; family Congridae; genus Conger; species Conger conger. Next base: position 7,968,705 of record NC_083775.1, on the reverse strand, counting down.
CTACGGCTAATTGGTGTGAAAAATGTGAACAAAATTGGGCCCGTGTTACAAGAGAGAAAGAAGAAGAAAGAGGAAAAAAAAGGGGGGGGGGGGGACCAAAACAATCTGGCTTTTATGCTCGTCAGCTGTGGAGCCGAGCGGCCCAGGGGCATGAGAGACGACGGCTTTCTTCAGAACAAAGCGCTGGCCTCTCGAGGACGACGCTGGGCTCGTACCGCTCCTCTTCGCTTGCCCGGGGTTCGGCGAATGACAGCGCAGCGCGTTGAGTTATGGTGTAATCCGCTACGGCGGAAGATGACGGCCGGTAAATCACCGGTCTCTGCGCGTTGTCCTCTGCAGGAGACCCCTGGGGTTGGCGCCATGGAAGACCTGCGATGGCTCCTTCCTATTTCCAGCACCGCGCGTTGTATCGTGTTGGTGTATCGCCACGACAACATTGTTTTGTGCCACACCGGTTCGATCGGAGGTTAACAGTCGCGACTGCTGGGGGTCGAGGTGTGCCGTAGAAACTGAAACGTTCCCCGGAAACCCCCACAGAACCCCCGAAACGGCCCTGACGGACAGCTCCTGGCTTACCTTCCTCCCCCAATGTCTTCCTCTTGTTATGAGCTGTACTTCAGCCTTGGTGGTGTTTCCTTATACCCAGTGCCATTCCGGGGGTCTTCAGTAGTGTGTATCCTCAGCCCCCCCCTGCCAGTGTGTTACTGTGCCCTCCTGCACCCCCGTCGTTTAACCCCCTCTCTCTCTGCTCCCCTTCAGGTACCTGCTGGATACACCCCTCCGGAATGGGACCGGGGCCACGGCCCGCCCGCCAGGAACACGCAAACTCCGCACCCCTCTTCTGTGACCCCCCCCATCCCAGATCTAAGAGACCGACTGCCACACACTCATGGTGAGCCCCCCCCCCCCCCCCTCATGCTCCCTGAGGTGCAGGTTTGTGTTGTATCTCCAGCTTCTTGCCCACTTACTGTCCCTGACGGCAAACATAGAAGTCAGCGGCAGAGTGGCACACACTTCTCACAACAAGAAGGTCCTGGGTTTGAGCCCTGCCCGGGCCTTTCCGTGTGGAAGTGGCATGTTCTCCCCGTGTCTGCGTGGGTTTCCTCTGGGTACGCCCGTTTCCTCCCAAAGTCCAAAGACACGCAGGTTAGGGGCCACAGATGAAAATGAGCTCATTAGCTAATTCTGGCGCATTTACATTGATGTGGAAACTGAAAATGTTGATTAATGTGCATTGTCCCTGATAAGCGCTTTATTTATTTATTTATTTATTTATCCATCTCCACGTCCTGCAGGCCACAGTGTCTGCAGGTGCTTGCTCCGACTGATTTCAGTAGTAATGAGGTTATTATCTGCACCAAGCAGGTAAAATGATCAGTGATCAGGCGGTGTAGCGCACGGCAGGAGCAAATACCTGCAGACACTGCGGTCCGCAGGACGTGGAGTAGAGTAGCGCTGTTATACATAATTAATTTTGACTCATCTTTGCACATTACTTGTAAATATGATTGGCTCGCTGAGCGAAGACGGCGTGGCTCGGGCTGACACAGAATATTATCGCAGTGGAATGTTTTGTCAATGTTTTAACATTGCCGCTACATGGCGGCAACGTTGTGAGAAGTTCCTATATTTGTGGTCTTCCTAGCACTTACTGAGACTATACTTCCCTCTCTGGTCTTTCAGCACACCTGCTGTACATCACACAGGCGGCCTGTAGTGTAGTGGTTAAGGTACATGACTGGGTACCCGCAAGGTTGGTGGTTCGATCCCTGGTGTAGCCACAATAAGATCCACACAGCCGTTGGGCCCTTGAGCAAGGCCCTTAACCATGCATTGCTCCATGGGTGGATTGTCTCCTGCTTAGTCTAATCAACTGTACTTCGCTCTGGATAAGAGTGTCTGCCAAATGCCATTAATGTAATGTAATGTGATGGATGCTTTGTAACTTAAGCGGTTCCTTTCTTTCTCCACGTTCAAATGCCTGCACTGTAATGTAGAAGGTTTTGACGAGCTGTAGTCCTGCTGGAGGCTCGGTCTGATTGGCGGTGGATTGCCATGGTTATTAGGTCTCTGCTCCATCCATCCATCCATTATCTGAACCCGCTTATCCTGAACAGGGTCGCAGGGGGACTGGAGCCTATCCCGGCATACATTGGGCAAAAGGCAGGAATACACCCTGGACAGGTTGCCAGTCCATCGCAGGGCACGCACACCATTCACTCACACACTCATACCCACGGGCAATTTAGACTCTCCAATCAGCCTAACCTGCATGTCTTTGGACTGTGGGAGGAAACCGGAGTACCCGGAGGAAACCCACGCAAACACGGGGAGAACATGCAAACTCCACACAGAGAGGCCCCGGCCGACCGGGATTCGAACCCAGGACATCTTCCGTGCCGCCTTAGGTCTTTGCTCCTCAAATCTTATGATGAGAACATGATGAAATAATGTTCTACGTACAAGAGGGTGTCGTCGGTGAAAGATTTAATATTCTCTTCTGCTCAGGGTGAGATCCTGCTTACTAGTTTTCCAGCCAGGCCTTCCAATCATCGATGGATTGGGTCAGAGGAGGGTCCTGGTCTGTTGGCGTTGTTTGTTATTGGGTTTTCACTCCAGAAATCTTCATTATTGTTCAGGAAGTAGCTGAGGTTACCACCTGGTAACTGGCAGGACAGTGCTCTTGGCTCGATCGATTTGCCCACCACAGGGCTTGGATGAATACAGATGGTTTTGGACTGTTGTATATTGTGGATGGAGTTCTTGGCTTGAAGCACTGCTTGCATATTGTACATTTAGGGAGCAATGTGGGGTTAAGGGCCTTGCTCACGGGTCCAATAGCTGCACTGATCTTATTATGGCTACACAGGGGCTTCAACCACCCTAGGATTTCGGCTCCCCTAGGCTACGTCTGTAACTCCCTCCCGCCTCCGAGCGTCCGTTATTTTCATCTCGCCGGCCGGATCAATGTCCTCCTGCGTCCGCCAGCATGTTTTATTTCGACCCCCCTTTTCATGTGCAAATTAAATTCTGTAAGTGGAGAACCCCTGCATGTGTCGATCGGTGTAACACAACCTTCGAGTAGACAGAGGAACCCGAGGAACCCCATCCACCGTTGGCCTCGTCACAAAAGGTACGGGGTAACTATTGGCGATCGCCTGCTGCCACTTCTGTTTATCTTGGACTTTTAAGTCTTTTTTTTTTAAATGTCAGTGTCTGCTTGCTTCTCTCTGAGAGCAAAGCAATACCATGGCCTTCATGCATTATGTAGTGTTTTCAAACCGTTCCCGTTGATTTATTGCAGCCAGGTGGAATGGGATATGAAATGCTGTACCCTCGATTAGCTTGTGTGTGTTCACAAGCAAGAGCACAGTTTAGGGGTTAGGGGATAGGGTTGGGTGAGGGGTTAGGATAAAGGGTTGGGTAAGGGTTTAGGTTCATGGTTAGCACTGGGTGAGGGGTTGAGGCATAGGGTTGGGTAAGGTGTTAGGCTTTTGCTTAGCATTGGGTGAGGGGTTAGGGCATAGGGTTAGCTGAGGAGTTAGGAGATCGGGTTGGGTGAGGGGTTAGGGCATAGGGTTAGCTGAGGAGTTAGGGGATAGGGTTTGGTGCGGGGTTAGGGCAGTGCTACTCAACTCCTCGTCCTGCGGGCCGCAGTGTCTGCAGGTATTTGCTTCTACTGTGCGCTTCACCGCCTGATTTAACTAATTATTCTACCTGCTTGGTTCAGATAATAAGCGAATTCGTGAGGTCAGGTGGTGTAGCACCTGGTTAAGGTCTGCAGACACCTCTGTCTGCAGGACGTGGAGTTTGAGTAGCGCTGGGTTAGGGTTTGGAGTCTATTAGAAAGAGCCGTGACAAACTGTTCAGATGCTGCCTCGTGTTTAGCTTCTGCATTCGGCCTGTACCAGAGCAGAGCCTAGCTGGATTTCCACCATGTTCAGAGGCACAGTTTTCAAAGTTTTTGTTACGTTACATTGTTACATGGTTGGCATTTGGCAGACGCTCTTATCCAGTTGATTAGACTAAGCAGGAGACAATCCTCCCCTGGAGCAATGCAGGGTTAAGCCTTAAGCTCAAGGGCCCAACGGCTGTGCGGATCTTATTGTGGCTACACCGGGATTAGAACCACCGACCTTGCGTGTCCCAGTCATTTACCTTAACCACTATGCTACGGGCCGCCCGTAAAATCCACGCGGCACCAGATGCAGGCCCATAACATCTTAATTAGTTGCCTAATGTAGCCAGGGAGGTTTGTGCCCGAGCTGTCCAAGATTGCACCAATAAAACAAAGTTGAAATTGAGTCTTTATGAAAAAATAAACAAGGTTTCACACTGGTTTTCTTTCGGTGCAAGCGCTCGCACATCAAAATGGCTGTCTTAATTCGGAGAGCAGTAGGGATCAATGTGTCCACTTGGGGGAGGGTTATCTAATCATTCTGCCGCTATCCAGCCATGAAATTGCTGTTTGACTCTGCAATGGAGCCACTGTCATTTTTCCGATTTGGGACTTTTACAGCCGAGGACCCTTTAATTAGGAGGACGACTTCCAGTCATGGCGACCGTAATGGCCATCACTGTAGCAGGGGCTTATGGGATCGTTTGCTTTGATAGGCAAAAGAAGAGCAATGAAGGGAGTTGAGGCTTGGTTGAGTCTCAAAAGATCTGCTTTGTTGAGATCTTTTTCGAAGATTCGATGTGGGAAAATTCGTAGCGTAGTCGAGTTGAGATTTCTCAATGAGTTTTTTTTGCGCGTGGGGTACGCCGTGTGACTGTTGGGCTGTACGTGGGAGTCTGACTGATTCAGCGAGTCGGTGCTTTCGCACGGAACAACTCCGCTGGGTGTTACTGTGCGACTCTGCGACAGGCTGTCGCGGTGTCACTGAAGGCCTCGAGGATTCAATCTGCAAAACTTGTCATTCAGAAAATATGGCGGTGCGGAGCGAGAGAGAGAGAGGAGGAGATGGAGTGTCACCCCCCCACCCGTCTCTGGAAAAGCCATTTTGAATCACAGCAAAGGCAAATGCCCTGCATGTACTTGCGTGTATTACGTTACAGTCGTTTATCTGGAGCTACAGCACTCGCACAGCTAACTTTCTTGCCTTTTTAAGAAAACAAAAAGTATCCGTTTACAGGGTGCTCCACAGTTATCGGCATCCTGAATAAAGATGTTGAAAAAAGACTGCATATAACAAACAAAAACAGATAATAATCTATAGGTTATGTTCAAACATATAGGAAAACAATATACTTTTATTTCGATACCTATACTTTCAGAGATAGATAGATGGATAGATCATTACATTTATGTAGCGCTTTTCTAGAAACTCAAAGCACTTTACAGTGATGAGGGGGAAACTCGCCTCAACCACCAACGATGTGTCGCACCCACCTGGGTGATGCAACGGCAGCCATTTTGTGCCAGAACACTCACCACACACCAGCTGAGTGAGAGAACAATGTTTTTGCCAATTGAATCAGGAAATGATTAGGCGGCAGGCTGAAAGAGCCAGGGTTTGGAATTTAGCCAGGACACTGGGGCACCCCCTACTCTTTGCAAAGCGTGTCATGTTTCAATGTTTTTTTTTTTTATTATTCAGTCATCTTACTTTTTAAAACCATAGGTATCAAAATCATTGGCACCCCTAAAAATGATTGTAAATAAAACCAAACCAAGTTAAATTGGCAATTGTTCATTTTGTTAATCTCAGTCACAACTATATTGTGTCATTCCATCACTTCCTGTTTCACTTGAGTAGAAAAATGAGGTAACAAGCATG